>NW_027489492.1:0-39864 GCF_050948215.1 Halictus rubicundus
GGATATACCAGAATATACTTGAATACACTAGAATATACCAAAATACACCAGATTATACCAGCATATACTTGAATAAACAAGAATATAGCAGAATACACCAGATTATACCAGAATATACTTGAATATACCAGAATATAGCAGTATACACTAGAATATACCAGAATATACTTGAATAAACAAGAATATAGCAGAATACAGTAGAATATACCTGTATATACTTGTATATAGAAGAATAGGCTAGGCTATACCACAATATACTTTAATATAGCAGAATACACTAGAATATACTTGAATAAACAAGAATATAGCAGAATACACTAGAAAATACCATGATATACTTGAATATAACAGTATATAGCAGAATTGCCGATGATATACCAGAATATACTAGAATATACTTGAATAAACAAGAATATAGCAGAATACAGTAGAATATAGCTGAATATACTTGTATATAGAAGAATAGGCTAGGCTATACCTCAATATACTTTAATATAGCAGAATACACTAGAATACACTAGAATATACCAGAATATACTTGAATAAACAAGAATATAGCAGAATACAGTAGAATATACCTGTATATACTTGTATATAGAAGAATAGGCTAGGCTATACCACAATATACTTTAATATAGCAGAATACACAAGAATATACCAGAATATACTTGAATAAACAAGAATATAGCAGAATACACTAGAAAATACCATGATATACTTGAATATAACAGTATATAGCAGAATAGCCGATGATATACCAGAATATATTTGAATACACTAGAATATAGCAAAATACACCAGGTTACATCAGAATATACTTGAATATACTAGAATATAGCAGAATACACTCGAATATACTAGAATATACATGAATAAACAAGAATATAGCAGAATACAGTAGAATATCCCTGAATATATTTGTATATAGAAGAATAGCCTAGGCTACACCACAATTAACTTTAATATAGAAAATACACCAGATTATACCAGAATATACTTGAATATACTAGAATATAGCAGAATACACAAGAATATACCATGATATACTTGAATGTACTAGAATATAGCAAAATACACCAGATTATACCAGAATATACTTGAACATACTATTGTAAACCAGAATAGCCTAGGATATACCAGAATATACTTGAATACGCTAGAATATACCAAAATACACCAGATTATACCAGAATATACTTGAATATACTAGAATATAGCAGAATGCACTAGAATATACTAGAATATACTTGACTATACTTGAATATAGCAGAATACACAAGAATATACCATGATATACTTGAATATACTAGAATATAGCAAAATACACCAGGATATACCAGAATATGCTTGAATACACTAGAATATAGCAAAATACACCAGATTATACCAGAATATACTTTAACATACTATTGTAAACCAGAATAGCCTAGGATATACCAGAATATATTTGAATACACTAGAATATACCAAAATACACCAGATTATACCAGAATATACTTGAATAATCAAGAATATAGCAGAATACAGTAGACTATATCTGAATATACTTGTATATAGAAGAATAGACTAGCCTATAGCACAATATACTTTAATATAGCAAAATACACCAGGATATACAAGAATATACTTGAATATACTAGAATATAGCAGAATACACTAGAATATACTAGAATATACTTGAATAAACAAGAATATAGCAGAATACACCAGATTATACCAGAATATACTTGAATATACCAGAATATAGCAGAATACACTAGAATATACCAGAATATACTTGAATAAACAAGAATATAACAGAATACAGTAGAATATACCTGTATATACTTGTATATAGAAGAATAGGCTAGGCTATACCACAATATACTTTAATATAGCAGAATACACTAGAATATACCAAAATATACTTGAATAAACAAGAATATAGCAGAATACACTTGAAAATGCCATGATATACTTGAATATAACAGTATATAGCAGAATAGCCGATGATATACCATAATATATTTGAATACACTAGAATATAGCAAAATACACCAGGATATACCAGAATATACTTGAATATACTAGAATATAGCAGAATACACTCGAATATACTTGAATAAACAAGAATATAGCAGAATACACTAGAAAATACCATGATATACTTGAATATAACAGTATATAGCAGAATTGCCGATGATATACCAGAATATACTAGAATATACTTGAATAAACAAGAATATAGCAGAATACAGTAGAATATAGCTGAATATACTTGTATATAGAAGAATAGGCTAGGCTATACCTCAATATACTTTAATATAGCAGAATACACTAGAATACACTAGAATATACCAGAATATACTTGAATAAACAAGAATATAGCAGAATACAGTAGAATATACCTGTATATACTTGTATATAGAAGAATAGGCTAGGCTATACCACAATATACTTTAATATAGCAGAATACACAAGAATATACCAGAATATACTTGAATAAACAAGAATATAGCAGAATACACTAGAAAATACCATGATATACTTGAATATAACAGTATATAGCAGAATAGCCGATGATATACCAGAATATATTTGAATACACTAGAATATAGCAAAATACACCAGGTTACACCAGAATATACTTGAATATACTAGAATATAGCAGAATACACTCGAATATACTAGAATATACATGAATAAACAAGAATATAGCAGAATACAGTAGAATATCCCTGAATATATTTGTATATAGAAGAATAGCCTAGGCTACACCACAATTAACTTTAATATAGAAAATACACCAGATTATACCAGAATATACTTGAATATACTAGAATATAGCAGAATACACTAGAATATCCTCGAATATACTTGAATATAGCAGAATATACTTGATTATACTAGAATGTAGCCAAATACACTGGAACACACTAGAATACACTAGAATATACTAGAATATGCTTGACTATACTTGAATATAGCAGAATACACAAGAATATACCATGATATACTTGAATGTACTAGAATATAGCAAAATACACCAGATTATACCAGAATATACTTGAACATACTATTGTAAACCAGAATAGCCTAGGATATACCAGAATATACTTGAATACACTAGAATATACTAGAATATACTTGACTATACTTGAATATAGCAGAATACACAAGAATATACCATGATATACTTGAATATACTAGAATATAGCAAAATACACCAGGATATACCAGAATATACTTGAATACACTAGAATATAGCAAAATACACCAGATTATACCAGAATATACTTGAACATACTATTGTAAACCAGAATAGCCTAGGATATACCAGAATATACTTGAATACACTAGAATATACCAAAATACACCAGATTATACCAGCATATACTTGAATAAACAAGAATATAGCAGAATACACCAGATTATACCAGAATATACTTGAATATACCAGAATATAGCAGTATACACTAGAATATACCAGAATATACTTGAATAAACAAGAATATAGCAGAATACAGTAGAATATACCTGTATATACTTGTATATAGAAGAATAGGCTAGGCTATACCACAATATACTTTAATATAGCAGAATACACTAGAATATACTTGAATAAACAAGAATATAGCAGAATACACTAGAAAATACCATGATATACTTGAATATAACAGTATATAGCAGAATTGCCGATGATATACCAGAATATACTAGAATATACTTGAATAAACAAGAATATAGCAGAATACAGTAGAATATAGCTGAATATACTTGTATATAGAAGAATAGGCTAGGCTATACCTCAATATACTTTAATATAGCAGAATACACTAGAATACACTAGAATATACCAGAATATACTTGAATAAACAAGAATATAGCAGAATACAGTAGAATATACCTGTATATACTTGTATATAGAAGAATAGGCTAGGCTATACCACAATATACTTTAATATAGCAGAATACACAAGAATATACCAGAATATACTTGAATAAACAAGAATATAGCAGAATACACTAGAAAATACCATGATATACTTGAATATAACAGTATATAGCAGAATAGCCGATGATATACCAGAATATATTTGAATACACTAGAATATAGCAAAATACACCAGGATACACCAGAATATACTTGAATATACTGGAATATAGCAGAATACACTCGAATATACTAGAATATACTTGAATAAACAAGAATATAGCAGAATACAGTAGAATATACCTGTATATACTTGTATATAGAAGAATAGGCTAGGCTATACCACAATATACTTTAATATAGCAGAATACACTAGAATATACCAAAATATACTTGAATAAACAAGAATATAGCAGAATACACTTGAAAATACCATGATATACTTGAATATAACAGTATATAGCAGAATAGCCGATGATATACCATAATATATTTGAATACACTAGAATATAGCAAAATACACCAGGATATACCAGAATATACTTGAATATACTAGAATATAGCAGAATACACTCGAATATACTTGAATAAACAAGAATATAGCAGAATACACTAGAAAATACCATGATATACTTGAATATAACAGTATATAGCAGAATTGCCGATGATATACCAGAATATACTAGAATATACTTGAATAAACAAGAATATAGCAGAATACAGTAGAATATAGCTGAATATACTTGTATATAGAAGAATAGGCTAGGCTATACCTCAATATACTTTAATATAGCAGAATACACTAGAATACACTAGAATATACCAGAATATACTTGAATAAACAAGAATATAGCAGAATACAGTAGAATATACCTGTATATACTTGTATATAGAAGAATAGGCTAGGCTATACCACAATATACTTTAATATAGCAGAATACACAAGAATATACCAGAATATACTTGAATAAACAAGAATATAGCAGAATACACTAGAAAATACCATGATATACTTGAATATAACAGTATATAGCAGAATAGCCGATGATATACCAGAATATATTTGAATACACTAGAATATAGCAAAATACACCAGGTTACACCAGAATATACTTGAATATACTAGAATATAGCAGAATACACTCGAATATACTAGAATATACATGAATAAACAAGAATATAGCAGAATACAGTAGAATATCCCTGAATATATTTGTATATAGAAGAATAGCCTAGGCTACACCACAATTAACTTTAATATAGAAAATACACCAGATTATACCAGAATATACTTGAATATACTAGAATATAGCAGAATACACAAGAATATACCATGATATACTTGAATGTACTAGAATATAGCAAAATACACCAGATTATACCAGAATATACTTGAACATACTATTGTAAACCAGAATAGCCTAGGATATACCAGAATATACTTGAATACGCTAGAATATACCAAAATACACCAGATTATACCAGAATATACTTGAATATACTAGAATATAGCAGAATGCACTAGAATATACTAGAATATACTTGACTATACTTGAATATAGCAGAATACACAAGAATATACCATGATATACTTGAATATACTAGAATATAGCAAAATACACCAGGATATACCAGAATATGCTTGAATACACTAGAATATAGCAAAATACACCAGATTATACCAGAATATACTTTAACATACTATTGTAAACCAGAATAGCCTAGGATATACCAGAATATATTTGAATACACTAGAATATACCAAAATACACCAGATTATACCAGAATATACTTGAATAATCAAGAATATAGCAGAATACAGTAGACTATATCTGAATATACTTGTATATAGAAGAATAGACTAGCCTATAGCACAATATACTTTAATATAGCAAAATACACCAGGATATACAAGAATATACTTGAATATACTAGAATATAGCAGAATACACTAGAATATACTAGAATATACTTGAATAAACAAGAATATAGCAGAATACACCAGATTATACCAGAATATACTTGAATATACCAGAATATAGCAGAATACACTAGAATATACCAGAATATACTTGAATAAACAAGAATATAACAGAATACAGTAGAATATACCTGTATATACTTGTATATAGAAGAATAGGCTAGGCTATACCACAATATACTTTAATATAGCAGAATACACTAGAATATACCAAAATATACTTGAATAAACAAGAATATAGCAGAATACACTTGAAAATGCCATGATATACTTGAATATAACAGTATATAGCAGAATAGCCGATGATATACCATAATATATTTGAATACACTAGAATATAGCAAAATACACCAGGATATACCAGAATATACTTGAATATACTAGAATATAGCAGAATACACTCGAATATACTTGAATAAACAAGAATATAGCAGAATACACTAGAAAATACCATGATATACTTGAATATAACAGTATATAGCAGAATTGCCGATGATATACCAGAATATACTAGAATATACTTGAATAAACAAGAATATAGCAGAATACAGTAGAATATAGCTGAATATACTTGTATATAGAAGAATAGGCTAGGCTATACCTCAATATACTTTAATATAGCAGAATACACTAGAATACACTAGAATATACCAGAATATACTTGAATAAACAAGAATATAGCAGAATACAGTAGAATATACCTGTATATACTTGTATATAGAAGAATAGGCTAGGCTATACCACAATATACTTTAATATAGCAGAATACACAAGAATATACCAGAATATACTTGAATAAACAAGAATATAGCAGAATACACTAGAAAATACCATGATATACTTGAATATAACAGTATATAGCAGAATAGCCGATGATATACCAGAATATATTTGAATACACTAGAATATAGCAAAATACACCAGGTTACACCAGAATATACTTGAATATACTAGAATATAGCAGAATACACTCGAATATACTAGAATATACATGAATAAACAAGAATATAGCAGAATACAGTAGAATATCCCTGAATATATTTGTATATAGAAGAATAGCCTAGGCTACACCACAATTAACTTTAATATAGAAAATACACCAGATTATACCAGAATATACTTGAATATACTAGAATATAGCAGAATACACAAGAATATACCATGATATACTTGAATGTACTAGAATATAGCAAAATACACCAGATTATACCAGAATATACTTGAATATACTAGAATATAGCAGAATGCACTAGAATATACTAGAATATACTTCAATAAACCAGAATATAGCAGAATACAGTAGAATATACCTGAATATACTTGTATATAGAAGAATAGCCTAGGCTATACCACAATATACTTTAATATAGCAGAATACACTAGAATATACTAGAATATACTTGAATATATTAGAATATAGCAGCATACACTAGAATATCCTCGAATATACTTGAATATAGCAGAATATACTTGATTATACTAGAATGTAGCCAAATACACTAGAACACACTAGAATACACTAGAATATACTAGAATATGCTTGACTATACTTGAATATAGCAGAATACACAAGAATATACCATGATATACTTGAATGTACTAGAATATAGCAAAATACACCAGATTATACCAGAATATACTTGAACATACTATTGTAAACCAGAATAGCCTAGGATATACCAGAATATACTTGAATACACTAGAATATACCAAAATACACCAGATTATACCAGAATATACTTGAATAAACAAGAATATAGCAGAATACACTAGAAAATACCATGATATACTTGAATATAACAGTATATAGCAGAATAGCCGATGATATACCAGAATATATTTGAATACACTAGAATATAGCAAAATACATCAGGATATACCATAATATACTTGAATACACTAGAATATAGCAAAATACACCAGGATATACCAGAATATACTTGAATATACTAGAATATAGCAGAATGCACTAGAATATACTAGAATATACTTCAATAAACCAGAATATAGCAGAATACACTAGAATATACCAGAATATACTTGAATAAACAAGAATATAGCAGAATACACTAGAAAATACCATGATATACTTGAATATAACAGTATATAGCAGAATAGCCGATGATATAGCAGAATATATTTGAATACACTAGAATATAGCAAAATACATCAGGATATACCATAATATACTTGAATACACTAGAATATAGCAAAATACACCAGGATATACCAGAATATACTTGAATATACTAGAATATAGCAGAATGCACTAGAATATACTAGAATATACTTCAAAAAACCAGAATATAGCAGAATACAGTAGAATATACCTGAATATACTTGTATATAGAAGAATAGGCTAGGCTATACCACAATATACTTTAATATAGCAGAATACACTAGAATATACCAGAATATACTTGAATAAACAAGAATATAGCAGAATACAGTAGAATATACCTGTATATACTTGTATATAGAAGAATAGGCTAGGCTATACCACAATATACTTTAATATAGCAGAATACACTAGAATATACCAGAATATACTTGAATAAACAAGAATATAGCAGAATACACTAGAAAATACCATGATATACTTGAATATAACAGTATATAGCAGAATAGCCGATGATATACCAGAATATATTTGAATACACTAGAATATAGCAAAATACACCAGGATACACCAGAATATACTTGAATATACTAGAATATAGCAGAATACACTCGAATATACTAGAATATACTTGAATAAACAAGAATATAGCAGAATACAGTAGAATATACCTGAATATACTTGTATATAAAAGAATAGCCTAGGCTATACCGCAACATACTTTAATATAGCAGAATACACTAGAATATACTAGAATATACTTGAACATACCAGAATATAGCAGAATACACTAGAATATACTAGAATATACTTGACTATACTTGAATATAGCAGAATACACAAGAATATACCATGATATACTTGAATATACTAGAATATAGCAAAATACACCGGGATATACCAGAATATACTTGAATACACTAGAATATAGCATAATACACCAGATTATACCAGAATATACTTGAACATACTATTGTAAACCAGAATAGCCTAGGATATACCAGAATATACTTGAATACACTAGAATATACCAAAATACACCAGATTATACCAGAATATACTTGAATAAACAAGAATATAGCAGAATACAGTAAAATATACCTGAATATACTTGTATATAGAAGAATAGCCTAGGCTATACCACAATATACTTTAATATAGCAGAATACACTAGAATATACTAGAATATACTTGAATATACCCGAATATAGCAGAATACACTAGAATATACTAGAATATACTTGAATAAACAAAAATATAGCAGAATACAGTAGAATATACCTGAATATACTTGTATATAGATGAATTGCCTAGGCTATACCTCAATATACTTTAATATAGCAGAATACACTAGAATATACTAGAATATACTTGAATATACTAGAATATAGCAGCATACACTAGAATATACTAGAATATACTTGACTATACTTGAATACAGCAGAATACACAGGAATATACCATGATATACTTGAATATACTAGAATATAGCAAAATACACCAGGATATACCTGAATATGCTTGAATACACTAGAATATAGCAAAATACACCAGATTATACCAGAATATACTTGAATATACTAGAATATAGCAGAATACACTAGAATATCCTCGAATACACTAGAATATAGCAAAATACACCAGATTATACCAGAATATACTTGAATAAACAAGAATATAGCAGAATACAGTAGAATATACCTGAATATACTTGTATATAGAAGAATAGCCTAGGCTATACCGCAACATACTTTAATATAGCAGAATACACTAGAATATACTAGAATATACTTGAATATACCAGAATATAGCAGAATACACTAGAATATACTAGAATATACTTGAATAAACAAGAATATAGCAGAATTCCACTACCGAGTTGCAGCGGTCCCAAGATCCCGATCCCGTCACGAGGCAAGCGCAGAAAACCATCCCGAACGAGACGGGCAATACCGCAACAGACGGCTGAAATTACCGGCAGGAACGGTGAGTCCCTTAAGTGACCGTTTTCGTGTATTTTTCGCGAGTTGGTTCGCCAGGCTCTGTCGGGGAACCGACGAGGTCGGCCGACGACGATTCCGTGCCCTCGCGGCAACGCGAGCTCGCGGATCGCCCGTCGGACGCGTAATATCGCGTCTCGTTCCCCGAGTTTTCGCGCGCCGAGGCGCTTCTCGCCTCGGACATTCCGCTAGTACCGAATTCACCGGTACCTTGAGCCTCGGCAGCGAGTTCCCGGAAAAATATCGTGCGGAAGTCTTCCTCGGTGGAGCTGCCGCCGTTATCGTTTGCAACCATCTGTTTGTTACGTTACATTTCGCGTTATTCCTATCGAGCCGTCGCGTAGTCTATCGCGAAGTTTTCGCCGAGCGTTCGCCGTCCGTCGGAACCGAAACCGCGCCGCGACAGTCATACCGTGATCGCGTCGACCACCTGCGTGCCGCGAATCCCTCGCTTCGGCGAGGGGCTATTCTCGTGCCGACCTACCGCACCCCCGCGGCGTATTTTACCGATCGACAACAGCGCGTTGCGAACCCTCCACCTTACCGCAAACTTTGTACGAAGAGCGCGGGCTCTCGGGTGCGGCCACGTGGCCGCGGCTTTGTAAAAACCGACGCCAATAAAATTGTAGAGCCCAGTCTGACTACCGATATTTTCACCTGCGCGATCCGCCCTGCCGTGAGGGCTGTCCTCGTTCCCTTCCGTGTCCGAACCCCCGAACCTTCTCGCGCCTCTCGACCTCCTCGCGGTTCCCGAAGGTTCACCTCCCGCCCACAGCTTCGGCTAAGGGCGGACTTCGTCCTCGTTTCGCGTGGCACCCTTCCGGTGCCTGGCGCCCGAGCAGCAGGCTCTTCCCGATTTCCGAGAACCTTCGAGAATCGGTTAGTACCGGGAGGACCGCGTATTCACGGCCGTACGCGGCCCGGCCTCTGAGCCCATAAATTCCCGGAGTGGACCCCGCCCCCGCTTTCCCACGCGGCGAGTGGAGGTCCACGTTACAAATTGGCGCCCGAACAGGGACCTCTCTCTCGAAAAGGACTTCTTTTCCTTGTTATTGATAACGGAGAGAGGCACGGAGGTAGCGAAGGACTCGCGCAGATAAAGTCACGTTCCGCGGTTTCGGGAAAGTCGGTGCGACACGTATTACGCTGAAACGGATGGTTGCAAATCACCGGCGAATTAGGAAGGACACGCTCGACCGCGTTTCGTGCGTCTTGCGAATTTCCGGGCGAATTTCTCAAGGAGAAACCCCGGGATCGAACCAACTCGCTATTTTGCGCATGTTATTCACTTGTATTTCGTTTGGTATTATATTTCGTATTATTGGAATTACCGATCCGGGGAGTGTACGTCTTGGAGGTGGGGCGAACGTGTTCCGTATATAACGTCGTCACCCGGTCCCTGGTCCGTGTAATCCTTAGTCTAGTTTGTTATTTTTTTTTTGTGTTTGTTTGTCGCGTGATCATTGATTTCGCGCCTGTTCCGCTTCGTCGCGCGATAAACCCCGCGACTTTCGTTTCAGTAAATAATAAACTTCGACAAGAGAGACGATTGGAGTGCGGGGCGAGGGGAGAAACCCTAATATCGAGAACAATAGTTGTTTGTCGGATAACGCGAGAAACGCTCAAGGCCAACCGTAAACGTTAGGCATCGTTCGGGCCTGTAACCGAAGATTCTCGAGGCGGTACGTCCAGCCGACTATAAAAACAGCCAGCCCGCTCGCGTAAACATCCCGGTTCGTCGAGAGGCCTTGCCGGCGCGTGTTTACCGTCCTTCGATAGAGGACGAAGCGATCCGTACCGTACGTCGGAATGGATTCCGAGAAACCCTCGAAGCTACACTGGGTTTGGCGAGGAGAGGGGGACGACGGGTCTATTTACGAGGAGTGCGCGGGGGACACCGGGGAACGAACCCCTCGGCCGTACCGTGTGGGCGATCCGGGGGGGGACTCCTTCGGAAAACCCGACACTCCAGAGGAAAACCGTAAGCCGGGGAGAAATTTATTAGGGGACGGATATACCAGAATATACTTGAATATACTAGAATATAGCAGAATACACTAGAATACACTAGAATATACTTCAATAAACAAGAATATAGCAGAATACAGTAGAATATCCCTGAATATATTTGTATATCGAAGAATAGCCTAGGCTATACCACAATTAACTTTAATATACTAGAATATACTATAACATAGCAGAATACACTAGAATATCCTCGAATATACTTGAATACACTAGAATATAGCAAAATACACCAGATTATACCAGAATATACTTGAACATACTATTGTAAACCAGAATAGCCTAGGATATACCAGAATATACTTGAATACACTAGAATATAGCAAAATACACCAGATTATACCAGAATATACTTGAACATACTATTGTAAACCAGAATAGCCTAGGATATACCAGAATATACTTGAATACACTAGAATATAGCAAAATACACCAGATTATACCAGAATATACTTGAATAAACAAGAATATAGCAGAATACACTAGAAAATACCATGATATACTTGAATATAACAGTATATAGCAGAATAGCCGATGATATACCAGAATATATTTGAATACACTAGAATATAGCAAAATACACCAGGGTATACCAGAATATACTTGAATACACTAGAATATAGCAAAATACACCAGGATATACCAGAATATACTTGAATATACTAGAATATAGCAGAATACACTAGAATATACTAGAATATACTTGAATAAACAAGAATATAGCAGAATACAGTAGAATATACCTGAATATACTTGTATATAGAAGAATAGGCTAGGCTATACCACAATACACTTTAATATAGCAGAATACACTAGAATATACCAGAATATACTTGAATAAACAAGAATATAGCAGAATACAGTAGAATATACCTGAATCTATTTGTATATAGAAGAATAGCCTAGGCTATACCACAATTAACTTTAATATAGCAAAATACACCAGATTATACCAGAATATACTTGAATATACTAGAATATAGCAGAATACACTAGAATATCCTCGAATATACTTGAATATAGCAGAATATACTTGATTATACTAGAATGTAGCAAAATGCAATAGAACATACTAGAATACACTAGAATATACTAGAATATACTTGAGTATACTTGAATATAGCAGAATACACAAGAATATACCATGATATACTTGAATATACTAGAATATAGCAAAATACACCAGGATATACCATAATATACTTTAATACACTAGAATATAGCAAAATACACTAGAATATACTAGAATATACTTCAATAAACAAGAATATAGCAGAATACAGTAGAATATCCCTGAATATATTTGTATATAGAAGAATAGCCTAGGCTATACCACAATTAACTTTAATATACTAGAATATACTAGAATATAGCAGAATACACTAGAATATCCTCGAATATACTTGAATACACTAGAATATAGCAAAATACACCAGAATATACTTGAACATACTATTGTAAACCAGAATAGCCTAGGATATGCCAGAATATACTTGAATACACTAGAATATACCAAAATACACCAGGTTATACCAGAATATACTTGAATAAACAACAATATACCAGAATACAGTAGAATATACCTGAATATACTTGTATATAGAAGAATAGCCTAGGCTATACCACAATAAACTTTAATATAGCAGAATACACCAGATTATACCAGAATATACTTGAATATACCAGAATATAGCAGAATACACTAGAATATACTAGAATATACTTGAATAAACAAGAATATAGCAGAATACATAAGAATATACCTGAATATACTTGTATATAGAAGAATAGCCTAGGCTATACCACAATAAACTTTAATATAGCAAAATACACCAGATTATACGAGAATATACTTGAATAAACAAGAATATAGCAGAATACAGTAGAATATACCTGAATATACTTGTATATAGAAGAATAGCCTAGGCTATACCACAATATACATTAATATAGCAGAATACACTAGAATATACCAGAATATACTTGAATAAACAAGAATATAGCAGAATACACTAGAAAATACCATGATATACTTGAATATAACAGTATATAGCAGAATAGCCGATGATATACCAGAATATATTTGAATACACTAGAATATAGCAAAATACACCAGGATATACCATAATATACTTGAATATACTAGAATATAGCAGAATACACTAGAATATACTAGAATATACTTCAATAAACAAGAATATAGCAGAATACAGTAGAATATACCTGAATCTATTTGTATATAGAAGAATAGCCTAGGCTATACCACAATTAACTTTAATATAGCAAAATACACCAGATTATACCAGAATATACTTGAATATACTAGAATATAGCAGAATACACTAGAATATCCTCGAATATACTTGAATATAGCAGAATATACTTGATTATACTAGAATGTAGCAAAATACACCAGGATATACCAGAATATACTTGAATATACTATTGTAAACCAGAATAGCCTAGGCTATACCACAATATACTTTAATATAGCAGAATACACTAGAATATACTAGAATATACTTGAATATACCAGAATATAGCAGAATACACTAGAATATACTAGAATATACTTGAATAAACAAGAATATAGCAAAATACAGTAGAATATACATGAATATACTTGTATATAGAAGAATAGCCTAGGCTATACCACAATATACTTTAACATAGCAGAATACACTAGAATATACCAGAATATACTTGAATAAACAAGAATATAGCAGAATACACTAGAAAATACCATGATATACTTGAATATAACAGTATATAGCAGAATAGCGGATGATATACCAGAATATATTTGAATACACTTGAATATAGCAAAATACACCAGGATATACCAGAATATACTTGAATATACTTAAATATAGCAGAATACACTAGAATATAGACGAATATACTTGAATATACTTAAATATAGCAGAATACACTAGAATATAGCCGAATATACTTGAATATACTATTTTAAACCAGAATAGCCTAGGATATACCAGAATATACTTGAATACACTAGAATATAGCAAAATACACCAGATTATACCAGAATATACTTGAACATACTATTGTAAACCAGAATAGCCTAGGATATACCAGAATATACTTGAATACACTAGAATATACCAAAATACACCAGATTATACCAGAATATACTTGAATAAACAAGAACATAGCAGAATACAGTAGAATATACCTGAATATACTTGTATATAGAAGAATAGCCTAGGCTATAATACAATAAACCTTAATATAGCAGAATACACCAGATTATACCAGAATATACTTGAATATACTAGAATATAGCAGAATACACTAGAATATCCTCGAATATACTTGAATATAGCAGAATATACTTGATTATACTAGAATGTAGCAAAATACACTAGAACATACTAGAATACACTAGAATATACTAGAATATACTTGACTATACTTGAATATAGCAGAATACACAAGAATATACCATGATATACTTGAATATACTAGAATATAGCAAAATACACCACGATATACCAGAATATACTTGAATACACTAGAATATAGCAAAATACACCAGATTATACCAGAATATACTTGAACATACTATTGTAAACCAGAATAGCCTAGGATATACCAGAATATACTTGAATACACTAGAATATAGCAGAATACACTAGAATATCCTCGAATATACTTGAATATAGCAAAATACCCCAGATTATACCAGAATATACTTCAATAAACAAGAATATAGCAGAATACAGTAGAATATACCTGAATATACATGTATATAGAAGAATAGCCTAGGCTATACCACAATATACTTTAATATAGCAGAATACACTAGAATATACTAGAATATACTTGAATATACCAGAATATAGCAGAATACACAAGAATATACTATGATATACTTGAATATAAGAGAATATAGCAAAATACACCAGGATATACCAGAATATACTTGAATGCACTAGAATATAGCAAAATACACCAGATTATACCGGAATATACTTGAACATACTATTGTAAACCAGAATAGCCTAGGATATACCAGAATATACTTGAATACACTAGAATATAGCAGAATACACTAGAATATCCTCGAATATACTTGAATATAGCAAAATACCCCAGATTATACCAGAATATACTTCAATAAACAAGAATATAGCAGAATACAGTAGAATATACCTGAATATACATGTATATAGAAGAATAGCCTAGGCTATAATACAATAAACCTTAATATAGCAGAATACACCAGATTATACCAGAATATACTTGAATATACTAGAATATAGCAGAATACACTAGAATATCCTCGAATATACTTGAATATAGCAGAATATACTTGATTATACTAGAATGTAGCAAAATACACTAGAACATACTAGAATACACTAGAATATACTAGAATATACTTGAATATACCAGAATATAGCAGAATACACAAGAATATACTATGATATACTTGAATATAAGAGAATATAGCAAAATACACCAGGATATACCAGAATATACTTGAATGCACTAGAATATAGCAAAATACACCAGATTATACCGGAATATACTTGAACATACTATTGTAAACCAGAATAGCCTAGGATATACCAGAATATACTTGAATACACTAGAATATACCAAAACACAGCAGATTATACCAGAATATACTTGAATAAACAAGAATATAGCAGAATACAGTAGAATATACCTGAATATACTTGTATATAGAAGAATAGCCTAGGCTATACCACAATATACTTTAATATAGCAGAATACACTAGAATATTAGAATATACTGGAATATACCAGAATATAGCAGAATACACTAGAATATACTAGAATATACTTGAATAAACAAAAATATAGCAGAATACAGTAGAATATACCTGAATATACTTGTATATAGGAGAATAGCCTAGGCTATACCACAATATACTTTAATATAGCAGAATACACTAGAATATACCAGAATATACTTGAATAAACAAGAATATAGCAGAATACACTAGAAAATACCATGATATACTTGAATATAACAGTATATAGCAGAATAGCCGATGATATACCAGAATATATTTGAATACACTAGAATATAGCAAAATACACCAGATTATACCAGAATATACTTGAACATACTATTGTAAACCAGAATAGCTTAGGATATACCAGAATATATTTGAATACACTAGAATATACCAAAATACACCAGATTATACCAGAATATACTTGAATAATCAAGAATATAGCAGAATACAGTAGAATATATCTGAATATACTTGTATATAGAAGAATAGACTAGCCTATAGCACAATATACTTTAATATAGCAAAATACACCAGGATATACAAGAATATACTTGAATATACTAGAATATAGCAGAATACACTAGAATATACTAGAATATACTTGAATAAACAAGAATATAGCAGAATACACCAGATTATACCAGAATATACTTGAATACACTAGAATATAGCAAAATACACCAGGATATACCAGAATATACTTGAATATACTAGAATATAGCAGAATACACTCGAATATACTTGAATAAACAAGAATATAGCAGAATACACTAGAATATCCTCGAATATACTAGAATATACTTCAATAAACAAGAATATAGCAGAATACAGTAGAATATACCTGAATCTATTTGTATATAGAAGAATAGCCTAGGCTATACCACAATTAACTTTAATATAGCAAAATACACCAGATTATAAGAGAATATACTTGAATATAGCAGAATACACTAGAATATCCTCGAATATACTTGAATATAGCAGAATATACTTGATTAAACTAGAATGTAGCAAAATACACTAGAACATACTAGAATACACTAGAATATACCAGAATATGCTTGACTATACTTGAATATAGCAGAATACACTAGAATATACCAGAATATACTTGAATAAACAAGAATATAGCAGAATACACTAGAAAATACCATGATATACTTGAATATAACAGTATATAGCAGAATAGCCGATGATATACCAGAATATATTTGAATACACTAGAATATAGCAAAATACACCAGGATATACCATAATATACTTGAATACACTAGAATATAGCAAAATACACCAGATTATACCAGAATATACTTGAACATACTATTGTAAACCAGAATAGCCTAGGATATACCAGAATATACTTGAATACACTAGAATATAGCAAAATACCCCAGATTATACCAGAATATACTTGAATAAACAAGAATATAGCAGAATACACTAGAAAATACCATGATATACTTGAATATAACAGTATATAGCAGAATAGCCGATGATATACCAGAATATATTTGAATACACTAGAATATAGCAAAATACACCAGGATATACCATAATATACTTGAATATACTAGAATATAGCAGAATACACTAGAATATAGTAGAATATACTTCAATAAACAAGAATATAGCAGAATACAGTAGAATATACCTGAATCTATTTGTATATAGAAGAATAGCCTAGGCTATACCACAATTAACTTTAATATAGCAAAATACACCAGATTATACCAGAATATACTTGAATATACTAGAATATAGCAGAATACACTAGAATATCCTCGAATATACTTGAATATAGCAGAATATACTTGATTATACTAGAATGTAGCAAAATACAATAGAACATACTAGAATACACTAGAATATACTAGAATATACTTGAGTATACTTGAATATAGCAGAATACACAAGAATATATCATGATATACTTGAATATACTAGAATATAGCAAAATACACCAGGATATACCATAATATACTTGAATACACTAGAATATAGCAAAATACACTAGAATATACTAGAATATACTTCAATAAACAAGAATATAGCAGAATACAGTAGAATATCCCTGAATATATTTGTATATAGAAGAATAGCCTAGGCTATACCACAATTAACTTTAATATACTAGAATATACTAGAATATAGCAGAATACACTAGAATATCCTCGAATATACTTGAATACACTAGAATATAGCAAAATACACCAGAATATACTTGAACATACTATTGTAAACCAGAATAGCCTAGGATATGCCAGAATATACTTGAATACACTAGAATATACCAAAATACACCAGGTTATACCAGAATATACTTGAATAAACAACAATATACCAGAATACAGTAGAATATACCTGAATATACTTGTATATAGAAGAATAGCCTAGGCTATACCACAATAAACTTTAATATAGCAGAATACACCAGATTATACCAGAATATACTTGAATATACCAGAATATAGCAGAATACACTAGAATATACTAGAATATACTTGAATACACAAGAATATAGCAGAATACATAAGAATATACCTGAATATACTTGTATATAGAAGAATAGCCTAGGCTATACCACAATAAACTTTAATATAGCAAAATACACCAGATTATACGAGAATATACTTGAATAAACAAGAATATAGCAGAATACAGTAGAATATACCTGAATATACTTGTATATAGAAGAATAGCCTAGGCTATACCACAATATACATTAATATTGCAGAATACACTAGAATATACCAGAATATACTTGAATAAACAAGAATATAGCAGAATACACTAGAAAATACCATGATATACTTGAATATAACAGTATATAGCAGAATAGCCGATGATATACCAGAATATATTTGAATATACTAGAATATAGCAAAATACACCAGGATATACCATAATATACTTGAATATACTAGAATATAGCAGAATACACTAGAATATACTAGAATATACTTCAATAAACAAGAATATAGCAGAATACCGTAGAATATACCTGAATCTATTTGTATATAGAAGAATAGCCTAGGCTATACCACAATTAACTTTAATATAGCAAAATACACCAGATTATACCAGAATATACTTGAATATACTAGAATATAGCAGAATACACTAGAATATCCTCGAATATACTTGAATATAGCAGAATATACTTGATTATACTAGAATGTAGCAAAATACACCAGGATATACCAGAATATACTTGAATATACTATTGTAAACCAGAATAGCCTAGGCTATACCACAATATACTTTAATATAGCAGAATACACTAGAATATACTAGAATATACTTGAATATACCAGAATATAGCAGAATACACTAGAATATACTAGAATATACTTGAATAAAGAAGAATATAGCAGAATACAGTAGAATATACCTGAATATACTTGTATATAGAAGAATAGCATAGGCTATACCACAATATACTTTAATATAGCAGAATACACTAGAATATACCAGAATATACTTGAATATACTAGAATATAGCAGAATACACTAGAATATCCTCGAATATACTTGAATATAGCAAAATTCATCAGATTATACCAGAATATACTTCAATAAACAAGAATATAGCAGAATACAGTAGAATATACCAGAATATACTTGTATATAGATGAATAGCCTAGGCTATACCTCAATATACTTTAATATAGCAGAATACACTAGAATATACTAGAATATAGCAGAATACACTAGAATATACTTGAATATACTTGAATATAGCAGAATACACTAGAATATAGCCGAATATACTTGAATATACTATTGTAAACCAGAATAGCCTAGGCTATACCACAATATACTTTAATATAGCAGAATACACTAGAATATACCAGAATATACTTGAATAAACAAGAATATAGCAGAATACACTAGAAAATACCATGATATACTTGAATATGACAGTATATAGCAGAATAGCCGATGATATACCAGAATATACTAGAATATACTTGAATAAACAAGAATATAGCAGAATACAGTAGAATATACCTGAATATACTTGTATATAGAAGAATAGCCTAGGCTATAATACAATAAACTTTAATATAGCAGAATACACCAGATTATACCAGAATATACTTGAATATACCAGAATATAGCAGAAGACACTAGAATATACTAGAATATACTTGAATAAACAAGAATATAGCAGAATACAGTAGAATATACCTGAATATACTTGTATATAGAAGAATAGCCTAGGCTATACCACAATATACTTTAATATAGCAGAATACACTAGAATATACCAGAATATACTTGAATATACTGGAATATAGCAGAATACACTAGAATATCCTCGAATATACTTGAATATAACAGTATATAGCAGAATAGCCGATGATATACCAGAATATATTTGAATACACTAGAATATAGCAAAATACACCAGGATATATCAGAATATACTTCAATACACTAGAATATAGCAAAATTCACCAGATTATACCAGAATATACTTGAATATACAAGAATATAGCAGAATACAGTAGAATATACCTGAATATACTTGTATATAGATGAATAGCCTAGACTATACCTCAATATACTTTAATATAGCAGAATACACTAGAATATACTCGAATATACTTGAATATACTAGAATATAGCAGAATACACTAGAATATACTAGAATATACTTCAATAAACAAGAATATAGCAGAATACAGTAGAATATCCCGGAATACACTTGTATATAGAAGAATAGCCTAGGCTATACCACAATAAACTTTAATATAGCAATATACACCAGATTATACCAGAATATACTTGAATATACTAGAATATGGCAGAATACACTAGAATATACTAGAATATACTTCATTAACAAGAATATAGCAGAATACAGTAGAATATACCTGAATATACTTGAATATAGCAGAATATACTTGATTATACTAGAATGTAGCAAAATACACTAGAACATACTAGAATACACTAGAATATACTAGAATATACTTGACTATACCTGAATATAGCAGAATACACAAGAATATACCATGATATACTTGAATATACTAGAATATAGCAAAATACACCAGGATATACCAGAATATACTTCAATACACTAGAATATAGCAAAATACACCAGATTATACCAGAATATACTTGAACATACTATTGTAAACCAGAATAGCCTAGAATATACCTGAATATACTTGAATACACTAGAATATAGCAAAATACACCAGATTATACCAGAATATACTTGAATAAACAAGAATATAGCAGAATACAGTAGAATATACCTGAACATACTTGTATATAGAAGAATAGTCTAGGCTATACCACAATAAACTTTAATATAGCAGAATACACTAGAATATACTAGAATATACTTGAATATACCAGAATATAGCAGAATACACTAGAATATACTAGAATATACTTGAATAAAGAAGAGTATAGCAGAATACAGTAGAATATACCTGAATATACTTGTATATAGAAGAATAGCATAGGCTATACCACAATATACTTTAATATAGCAGAATACACTAGAATATACCAGAATATACTTGAATATACTAGAATATAGCAGAATACACTAGAATATCCTCGAATATACTTGAATATAGCAAAATTCATCAGATTATACCAGAATATACTTCAATAAACAAGAATATAGCAGAATACAGTAGAATATACCAGAATATACTTGTATATAGATGAATAGCCTAGGCTATACCTCAATATACTTTAATATAGCAGAATACACTAGAATATACTAGAATATAGCAGAATACACTAGAATATACTTGAATATACTAGAATATAGCAGAATACACTAGAATATCCTCGAATATACTTGAATATAGCAGAATATACTTGATTATACTAGAATGTAGCAAAATACACCAGGATATACCAGAATATACTTGAATATACTATTGTAAACCAGAATAGCCTAGGCTATACCACAATATACTTTAATATAGCAGAATACACTAGAATATACTAGAATATACTTGAATATACCAGAATATAGCAGAATACACTAGAATATACTAGAATATACTTGAATAAAGAAGAATATAGCAGAATACAGTAGAATATACCTGAATATACTTGTATATAGAAGAATAGCATAGGCTATACCACAATATACTTTAATATAGCAGAATACACTAGAATATACCAGAATATACTTGAATAAACAAGAATATAGCAGAATACAGTAGAATATACCTGAATATACTTGAATATAGCAGAATATACTTGATTATACTAGAATGTAGCAAAATACACTAGAACATACTAGAATACACTAGAATATACTAGAATATACTTGACTATACTTGAATATAGCAGAATACACAAGAATATACCATGATATACTTGAATATACTAGAATATAGCAAAATACACCAGGATATACCAGAATATACTTCAATACACTAGAATATAGCAAAATACACCAGATTATACCAGAATATACTTGAACATACTATTGTAAACCAGAATAGCCTAGAATATACCTGAATATACTTGAATACACTAGAATATAGCAAAATACACCAGATTATACCAGAATATACTTGAATAAACAAGAATATAGCAGAATACAGTAGAATATACCTGAACATACTTGTATATAGAAGAATAGTCTAGGCTATACCACAATAAACTTTAATATAGCAGAATACACTAGAATATACTAGAATATACTTGAATATACCAGAATATAGCAGAATACACTAGAATATACTAGAATATACTTGAATAAAGAAGAGTATAGCAGAATACAGTAGAATATACCTGAATATACTTGTATATAGAAGAATAGCATAGGCTATACCACAATATACTTTAATATAGCAGAATACACTAGAATATACCAGAATATACTTGAATATACTAGAATATAGCAGAATACACTAGAATATCCTCGAATATACTTGAATATAGCAATATTCATCAGATTATACCAGAATATACTTCAATAAACAAGAATATAGCAGAATACAGTAGAATATACCAGAATATACTTGTATATAGATGAATAGCCTAGGCTATACCTCAATATACTTTAATATAGCAGAATACACTAGAATATACTAGAATATAGCAGAATACACTAGAATATACTTGAATATACTTGAATATAGCAGAATACACTAGAATATAGCCGAATATACTTGAATATACTATTGTAAACCAGAATAGCCTAGGCTATACCACAATATACTTTAATATAGCAGAATACACTAGAATATACCAGAATATACTTGAATAAACAAGAATATAGCAGAATACACTAGAAAATACCATGATATACTTGAATATGACAGTATATAGCAGAATAGCCGATGATATACCAGAATATACTAGAATATACTTGAATAAACAAGAATATAGCAGAATACAGTAGAATATACCTGAATATACTTGTATATAGAAGAATAGCCTAGGCTATACCACAATAAACTTTAATATAGCAGAATACACTATAATATACCAGAATATATTTGAATACACTAGAATATAGCAAAATACACCAGGATATACCAGAATATACTTGAATACACTAGAATATAGCAAAATTCATCAGATTATACCAGAATATACTTGAATAAACAAGAATATAGCAGAATACAGTAGAATATACCTGAATATACTTGTATATAGAAGAATAGCCTAGGCTATAATACAATAAACTTTAATATAGCAGAATACACCAGATTATACCAGAATATACTTGAATATACCAGAATATAGCAGAAGACACTAGAATATACTAGAATATACTTGAATAAACAAGAATATAGCAGAATACAGTAGAATATACCTGAATATACTTGTATATAGAAGAATAGCCTAGGCTATACCACAATATACTTTAATATAGCAGAATACACTAGAATATACCAGAATATACTTGAATATACTGGAATATAGCAGAATACACTAGAATATCCTCGAATATACTTGAATATAACAGTATATAGCAGAATAGCCGATGATATACCAGAATATATTTGAATACACTAGAATATAGCAAAATACACCAGGATATATCAGAATATACTTCAATACACTAGAATATAGCAAAATTCACCAGATTATACCAGAATATACTTGAATATACAAGAATATAGCAGAATACAGTAGAATATACCTGAATATACTTGTATATAGATGAATAGCCTAGACTATACCTCAATATACTTTAATATAGCAGAATACACTAGAATATACTCGAATATACTTGGATATACTAGAATATAGCAGAATACACTAGAATATACTAGAATATACTTCAATAAACAAGAATATAGCAGAATACAGTAGAATATCCCGGAATATACTTGTATATAGAAGAATAGCCTAGGCTATACCACAATAAACTTTAATATAGCAAAATACACCAGATTATACCAGAATATACTTGAATATACTAGAATATAGCAGAATACACTAGAATATACTAGAATATACTTCATTAACAAGAATATAGCAGCATACAGTAGAATATCCCGGAATATACTTGTATATAGCAGAATAGCCTAGGCTATACCACAATAAACTTTAATATAGCAAAATACACCAGATTATACCAGAATATACTTGAATATACTTGTATATAGCAGAATAGCCTAGGCTATACCACAATAAACTTTAATATAGCAAAATACACCAGATTATACCAGAATATACTTGAATATACTAGAATATAGCAGAATACACTAGAATATCCTGGAATATACTTGAATATAGCAGAATATACTTGAATATACTAGAATATAGCAGAATACACTAGAATATCCTCGAATATACTTGAATATAACAGTATATAGCAGAATAGCCGATGATATACCAGAATATATTTGAATACACTAGAATATAGCAAAATACACCAGGATATACCAGAATATACTTCAATACACTAGAATATAGCAAAATTCACCAGATTATACCAGAATATACTTGAATAAACAAGAATATAGCAGAATACAGTAGAATATACCTGAATATACTTGTATATAGAAGAATAGTCTAGGCTATACCACAATAAACTTTAATATAGCAGAATACACTAGAATATACTAGAATATACTTGAATTAAGAAGAATATAGCAAAATACAGCAGAATATACCTGAATATACTTGTATATAGAAGAATAGCCTAGGCTATACCACAATATACTTTAATATAGCAGAATACACTAGAATATACCAGAATATACTTGAATGTACTAGAATATAGCAGACTACACTAGAATATCCTCGAATACACAAGAATATACCATGATATACTTGAATATATTAGAATATAGCAAAAGACACCAGGATATACCAGAATATACTTGAATACACTAGAATATAGCAAAATACACCAGATTATACCAGAATATACTTCAATAAACAAGAATATAGCAGAATACAGTAGAATATACCTGAATATACTTGTATATAGAAGAATAGCCTAGGCTATACCACAATAAACTTTAATATAGCAGAATACACTATAATATACCAGGATATACTTGAATATACCAGAATATAGCAGAATACAGTAGAATATACCAGAATATACTTGTATATAACAGTATACAGCAGAATAGCCGATGATATACCAGAATATATTTGAATACACTAGAATATAGCAAAATACACCAGGATATACCAGAATATACTTGAATACACTAGAATATAGCAAAATTCCCCAGATTATACCAGAATATACTTGAATAAACAAGAATATAGCAGAATACAGTAGAATATACCTGAATATACTTGTATATAGAAGAATAGCCTAGGCTATAATACAATAAACTTTAATATAGCAGAATACACCAGATTATACCAGAATATACTTGAATATACCAGAATTTAGCAGAAGACACTAGAATATACTAGAATATACTTGAATAAACAAGAATATAGCAGAATACAGCAGAATATACCTGAATATACTTGTATATAGAAGAATAGCCTAGGCTATACCACAATATACTTTAATATAGCAGAATACACTAGAATATACCAGAATATACTTGAATATACTAGAATATAGGAGAATACACTAGAATATCCTCGAATATACTTGAATATAACAGTATATAGCAGAATAGCCGATGATATATCAGAATATATTTGAATACACTAGAATATAGCAAAATTCACCAGATTATACCAGAATATACTTGAATAAACAAGAATATAGCAGAATACAGTAGAATATACCTGAATATACTTGTATATAGAAGAATAGCCTAGGCTATAATACAATAAACTTTAATATAGCAGAATACACCAGATTATACCAGAATATACTTGAATATACCAGAATTTAGCAGAAGACACTAGAATATACTAGAATATACTTGAATAAACAAGAATATAGCAGAATACAGCAGAATATACCTGAATATACTTGTATATAGAAGAATAGCCTAGGCTATACCACAATATACTTTAATATAGCAGAATACACTAGAATATACCAGAATATACTTCAATATACTAGAATATACCAGAATACACTAGAATATCCTCGAATATACTTGAATATAACAGTATATAGCAGAATAGCCGATGATATACCAGAATATATTTGAATACACTAGAATATAGCAAAATACACCAGGACATACCAGAATATACTTCAATACACTAGAATATAGCAAAATTCACCAGATTATACCAGAATATACTTGAATAAACAAGAATATAGCAGAATACAGTAGAATATACCTGAATATACTTGTATATAGAAGAATAGTCTAGGCTATACCACAATAAACTTTAATATAGCAGAATACACTAGAACATACTAGAATACACTAGAATATACTAGAATATACTTGACTATACTTGAATATAGCAGAATACACAAGAATATACCATGATATACTTGAATATATTAGAATATAGCAAAAGACACCAGGATATACCAGAATATACTTGAATACACTAGAATATAGCAAAATACACCAGATTATACCAGAATATACTTGAACATACTATTGTAAACCAGAATAGCCTAGGATATACCAGAATATACTTGAATAAACAAGAATATAGCAGAATACAGTAGAATAAACCTGAATATACTTGTATATAGAAGAATAGTCTAGGCTATACCACAATAAACTTTAATATAGCAGAATACACTAGAATATACCAGAATATACTTGAATAAACAAGAATATAGCAGAATACAGCAGAATATACCTGAATATACTTGTATATAGAAGAATAGCCTAGGCTATACCACAATATACTTTAATAAAGCAGAATACACTAGAATATACCAGAATATACTTGAATGTACTAGAATATAGCAGACTACACTAGAATATCCTCGAATATACTTGAATATAGCAGAATATACTTGATTATACTAGAATGTAGCAAAATACACTAGAACATACTAGAATACACTAGAATATACTAGAATATACTTGACTATACTTGAATATAGCAGAATACACAAGAAAATACCATGATATACTTGAATATATTAGAATATAGCAAAAGACACCAGGATATACCAGAATATACTTGAATACACTAGAATATAGCAAAATACACCAGATTTTACCAGAATATACTTGAACATACTATTGCAAACCAGAATAGCCTAGGATATACCAGAATATACTTGAATACACTAGAATATAGCAAAATACACCAGATTATACCAGAATATACTTCAATAAACAAGAATATAGCAGAATACAGTAGAATATACCTGAATATACTTGTATATAGAAGAATAGCCTAGGCTATACCACAATAAACTTTAATATAGCAGAATATACTAGAATATAGGAGAATACACTAGAATATACTAGAATATACTTCAATAAACAAGAATATAGCAGAATACACTAGAAAATACCATGATATACTTGAATATAACAGTATATAGCATAATAGCCGATGATATACCAGAATATATTTGAATACACCAGAATATAGCAAAATACACCAGGATATACCATAATATACTTGAATACACTAGAATATAGCAAAATTCACCAGATTATAAGAGAATATACTTGAATAAACAAGAATATAGCAGAATACAGTAGAATATACCTGAATATACTTGTATATAGAAGAATAGCCTAGGCTATACCACAATAAACTTTAATATAGCAGAATACACTAGAATATACCAGAATATACTTGAATATACCAGAATATAGCAGAATACACTAGAAAATACCATGATATACTTGAATATAACAGAATATAGCAGAATAGCCGATGATATACCAGAATATATTTGAATACACTAGAATATAGCAAAATACACCAGGATATACCAGAATATACTTGAATATACTTGAATATAGCAGAATACACTACAATATAGCCGAATATACTTGAACATACTATTGTAAACCAGAATAGCCTAGGATATACCAGAATATACTTGAATACACTAGAATATAGCAAAATACACCAGATTATACCAGAATATACTTCAATAAACAAGAATATAGCAGAATACAGTAGAATATACCTGAATATACTTGTATATAGAAGAATAGCCTAGGCTATACCACAATAAACTTTAATATAGCAGAATATACTAGAATATAGGAGAATACACTAGAATATACTAGAATATACTTCAATAAACAAGAATATAGCAGAATACACTAGAAAATACCATGATATACTTGAATATAACAGTATATAGCATAATAGCCGATGATATACCAGAATATATTTGAATACACCAGAATATAGCAAAATACACCAGGATATACCATAATATACTTGAATACACTAGAATATAGCAAAATTCACCAGATTATAAGAGAATATACTTGAATAAACAAGAATATAGCAGAATACAGTAGAATATACCTGAATATACTTGTATATAGAAGAATAGCCTAGGCTATACCACAATAAACTTTAATATAGCAGAATACACTAGAATATACCAGAATATACTTGAATATACCAGAATATAGCAGAATACACTAGAAAATACCATGATATACTTGAATATAACAGTATATAGCAGAATAGCCGATGATATACCAGAATATATTTGAATACACTACAATATAGCAAAATACACCAGGATATACCATAATATACTTGAATACACTAGAATATAGCAAAATTCACCAGATTATGCCAGAATATACTTGAATAAACAAGAATATAGCAGAATACAGTAGAATTTACCTGAATATACTTGTATATAGAAGAATACCCTAGGCTATAATACAATAAACTTTAATATAGCAGAATACACCAGATTATACCAGAATATACTTGAATATACCAGAATATAGCAGAAGACACTAGAATGTACTAGAATATACTTGAATAAACAAGAATATAGCAGAATACAGCAGAATATACCTGAATATACTTGTATATAGAAGAATAGCCTAGGCTATACCACAATATACTTTAATATAGCAGAATACACTAGAATATACCAGAATATACTTGAATATACTAGAATATAGCAGAATACACTAGAATATCCTCGAATATACTTGAATATAACAGTATATAGCATAATAGCCGATGATATACCAGAATATATTTGAATACACCAGAATATAGCAAAATACACCAGGATATACCATAATATACTTGAATACACTAGAATATAGCAAAATTCACCAGATTATAAGAGAATATACTTGAATAAACAAGAATATAGCAGAATACAGTAGAATATACCTGAATATACTTGTATATAGAAGAATAGCCTAGGCTATACCACAATAAACTTTAATATAGCAGAATACACTAGAATATACCAGAATATACTTGAATATACCAGAATATAGCAGAATACACTAGAAAATACCATGATATACTTGAATATAACAGAATATAGCAGAATAGCCGATGATATACCAGAATATATTTGAATACACTAGAATATAGCAAAATACACCAGGATATACCAGAATATACTTGAATATACTTGAATATAGCAGAATACACTACAATATAGCCGAATATACTTGAACATACTATTGTAAACCAGAATAGCCTAGGATATACCAGAATATACTTGAATACACTAGAATATAGCAAAATACACCAGATTATACCAGAATACACTTCAATAAACAAGAATATAGCAGAATACAGTAGAATATACCTGAATATACTTGTATATAGAAGAATAGCCTAGGCTATACCACAATAAACTTTAATATAGCAGAATATACTAGAATATAGGAGAATACACTAGAATATACTAGAATATACTTCAATAAACAAGAATATAGCAGAATACACTAGAAAATACCATGATATACTTGAATATAACAGTATATAGCATAATAGCCGATGATATACCAGAATATATTTGAATACACCAGAATATAGCAAAATACACCAGGATATACCATAATATACTTGAATACACTAGAATATAGCAAAATTCACCAGATTATAAGAGAATATACTTGAATAAACAAGAATATAGCAGAATACAGTAGAATATACCTGAATATACTTGTATATAGAAGAATAGCCTAGGCTATACCACAATAAACTTTAATATAGCAGAATACACTAGAATATACCAGAATATACTTGAATATACCAGAATATAGCAGAATACACTAGAAAATACCATGATATACTTGAATATAACAGTATATAGCAGAATAGCCGATGATATACCAGAATATATTTGAATACACTACAATATAGCAAAATACACCAGGATATACCATAATATACTTGAATACACTAGAATATAGCAAAATTCACCAGATTATGCCAGAATATACTTGAATAAACAAGAATATAGCAGAATACAGTAGAATTTACCTGAATATACTTGTATATAGAAGAATACCCTAGGCTATAATACAATAAACTTTAATATAGCAGAATACACCAGATTATACCAGAATATACTTGAATATACCAGAATATAGCAGAAGACACTAGAATGTACTAGAATATACTTGAATAAACAAGAATATAGCAGAATACAGCAGAATATACCTGAATATACTTGTATATAGAAGAATAGCCTAGGCTATACCACAATATACTTTAATATAGCAGAATACACTAGAATATACCAGAATATACTTGAATATACTAGAATATAGCAGAATACACTAGAATATCCTCGAATATACTTGAATATAACAGTATATAGCAGAATAGCCGATGATATACCAGAATATATTTGAATACACTAGAATATAGCAAAATACACCAGGATATACCAGAATATACTTCAATACACTAGAATATAGCAAAATTCACCAGATTATACCAGAATATACTTGAATAAACAAGAATATAGCAGAATACAGTAGAATATACCTGAATATACTTGTATATAGAAGAATAGTCTAGGCTATACCACAATAAACTATAATATAGCAGAATACACTAGAATATACTAGAATATACTTGAATAAAGAAGAATATAGCAGAATACAGCAGAATATACCTGAATATACTTGTATATAGAAGAATAGCCTAGGCTATACCACAATATACTTTAATATAGCAGAATACACTAGAATATACCAGAATACACTAGAAAATACCATGATATACTTGAATATAACAGTATATAGCAGAATAGCCGATGATATACCAGAATATATTTGAATACACTACAATATAGCAAAATACACCAGGATATACCATAATATACTTGAATACACTAGAATATAGCAAAATACACCAGGATATACCAGAATGTACTTGAATATACTAGAATATAGCAGAATACACTAGAATATACTAGAATATACTTCAATAAACAAGAATATAGCAGAATACAGTAGAATATCCCTGAATATACTTGTATATAGAAGAATAGCCTAGGCTATACCACAATAAACTTTAATATAGCAAAATACACCAGATTACACCAGAATATACTTGAATATACTAGAATATAGCAGAATACACTAGAATATCCTCGAATATACTTGAATATAGCAGAATATACTTGATTATACTAGAATGTAGCAAAATACACTAGAACATACTAGAATACACTAGAATATACTAGAATATACTTGACTATACTTGAATATAGCAGAATACACAAGAATATACCATGATATACTTGAATATACTAGAATATAGCAAAATACACCACGATATACCAGAATATACTTGAATACACTAGAATATAGCAAAATACACCAGATTATACCAGAATATACTTCAATAAACAAGAATATAGCAGAATACAGTAGAATATACCTGAATATACTTGTATATAGAAGAATAGCCTAGGCTATACCACAATATACTTTAATATAGCAGAATACACTAGAATATACCAGAATATACTTGAATATACTAGAATATAGCAGAATACACTAGAATATCCTCGAATATACTTGAATATAACAGTATATAGCAGAATAGCCGATGATATACCAGAATATATTTGAATACACTAGAATATAGCAAAATACACCAGGATATACCACAATATACTTCAATACACTAGAATATAGCAAAATTCACCAGATTATACCAGAATATACTTGAATAAACAAGAATATAGCAGAATACAGTAGAATATACCTGAATATACTTGTATATAGAAGAATAGCCTAGGCTATAATACAATAAACTTTAATATAGCAGAATACACGAGATTATACCAGAATATACTTGAATATACTAGAATATAGCAGAATACACTAGAATATCCTCGAATATACTTGAATATAGCAGAATATACTTGATTATACTAGAATGTAGCAAAATACACTAGAACATACTAGAATACACTAGAATATACTAGAATATACTTGACTATACTTGAATATAGCAGAATACACAAGAATATACCATGATATACTTGAATATACTAGAATATAGCAAAATACACCACGATATACCAGAATATACTTGAATACACTAGAATATAGCAAAATACACCAGATTATACCAGAATATACTTGAATATACTAGAATATAGCAGAATACACTAGAATATCCTCGAATATACTTGAATATAGCAGAATATACTTGATTATACTAGAATGTAGCAAAATACACTAGAACATACTAGAATACACTAGAATATACTAGAATATACTTGACTATACTTGAATATAGCAGAATACACAAGAATATACCATGATATACTTGAATATACTAGAATATAGCAAAATACACCACGATATACCAGAATATACTTGAATACACTAGAATATAGCAAAATACACCAGATTATACCAGAATATACTTCAATAAACAAGAATATAGCAGAATACAGTAGAATATACCTGAATATACTTGTATATAGAAGAATAGCCTAGGCTATACCACAATATACTTTAATATAGCAGAATACACTAGAATATACCAGAATATACTTGAATATACTAGAATATAGCAGAATACACTAGAATATCCTCGAATATACTTGAATATAACAGTATATAGCAGAATAGCCGATGATATACCAGAATATATTTGAATACACTAGAATATAGCAAAATACACCAGGATATACCAGAATATACTTCAATACACTAGAATATAGCAAAATTCACCAGATTATACCAGAATATACTTGAATAAACAAGAAAATAGCAGAATACAGTAGAATATACCTGAATATACTTGTATATAGAAGAATAGCCTAGGCTATAATACAATAAACTTTAATATAGCAGAATACACTAGAATATACCAGAATATACTTGAATATACTAGAATATAGCAGAATACACTAGAATATCCTCGAATATAATTGAATATAACAGTATATAGCAGAATAGCCGATGATATACCAGAATATATTTGAATACACTAGAATATAGCAAAATACACCAGGATATACCAGAATATACTTCAATACACTAGAATATAGCAAAATTCACCAGATTATACCAGAATATACTTGAATAAACAAGAATATAGCAGAATACAGCAGAATATACCTGAATATACTTGTATATAGAAGAATAGCCTAGGCTATACCACAATATACTTTAATATAGCAGAATACACTAGAATATACCAGAATATACTTGAATATACTAGAATATAGCAGAATACACTAGAATATCCTCGAATATACTTGAATATAACAGTATATAGCAGAATAGCCGATGATATACCAGAATATATTTGAATACACTAGAATATAGCAAAATACACCAGGATATACCATAATATACTTGAATACACTAGAATATAGCAAAATTCACCAGATTATAAGAGAATATACTTGAATAAACAAGAATATAGCAGAATACAGTAGAATATACCTGAATATACTTGTATATAGAAGAATAGCCTAGGCTATACCACAATAAACTTTAATATAGCAGAATACACAAGAATATACCATGATATACTTGAATATACTAGAATATAGCAAAATACACCACGATATACCAGAATATACTTGAATACACTAGAATATAGCAAAATACACCAGATTATACCAGAATATACTTGAATAAACAACAATATAGCAGAATACAGTAGAATATACCTGAATATACTTGTATATAGAAGAATAGTCTAGGCTATACCACAATAAACTTTAATATAGCAGAATACACTAGAATATACTAGAATATACTTGAATAAAGAAGAATATAGCAGAATACAGCAGAATATACCTGAATATACTTGTATATAGAAGAATAGCCTAGGCTATAATACAATAAACTTTAATATAGCAGAATACACCAGATTATACCAGAATATACTTGAATATACTAGAATATAGCAGAATACACTAGAATATCCTCGAATATACTTGAATATAGCAGAATATACTTGATTATACTAGAATGTAGCAAAATACACTAGAACATACTAGAATACACTAGAATATACTAGAATATACTTGACTATACTTGAATATAGCAGAATACACAAGAATATACCATGATATACTTGAATATACTAGAATATAGCAAAATACACCACGATATACCAGAATATACTTGAATACACTAGAATATAGCAAAATACACCAGATTATACCAGAATATACTTGAATATACTAGAATATAGCCGAATACACTAGAATATCCTCGAATATACTTGAATATAGCAGAATATACTTGATTATACTAGAATGTAGCAAAATACACTAGAACATACTAGAATATAATGGAATATACTAGAATATACTTGACTATACTTGAATATAGCAGAATACACAAGAATATACCATGATATACTTGAATATACTAGAATATAGCAAAATACACCACGATATACCAGAATATACTTGAATACACTAGAATATAGCAAAATACACCAGATTATACCAGAATATACTTGAATAAACAAGAATATAGCAGAATACAGTAGAATATACCTGAATATACTTGAATATACTAGAATATAGCAGAATACACTAGAATATCCTCGAATATACTTGAATATAACAGTATATAGCAGAATAGCCGATGATATCCCAGAATATATTTGAATACACTAGAATATAGCAAAATACACCAGGATATACCAGAATATACTTGAATACACTAGAATATAGCAAAATTCACCAGATTATACCAGAATATACTTGAATAAACAAGAATATAGCAGAATACAGTAGAATATACCTGAATATACTTGTATATAGAAGAATAGCCTAGGCTATAATACAATAAACTTTAATATAGCAGAATACACCAGATTATACCAGAATATACTTGAATATACCAGAATATAGCAGAATACACTAGAATATACTAGAATATACTTCAATAAACAAGAATATAGCAGAATACAGTAGAATATACCTGAATATACTTGTATATAGAAGAATAGCCTAGGCTATACCACAATATACTTTAATATAGCGGAATACACAAGAATATACCATGATATACTTGAATATACTAGAATATAGCAAAATACACCACGATATACCAGAATATACTTGAATACACTAGAATATAGCAAAATACACCAGATTATACCAAAATATACTTGAACATACTATTTTAAACCAGAATAGCCTAGGATATACCAGAATATACTTGAATAAACAAGAATATAGCAGAATACAGTAGAATATACCTGAATATACTTGTATATAGAAGAATAGCCTAGGCTATACCACAATAAACTTTAATATAGCAAAATACACCAGATTACACCAGAATATACTTGAATATACTAGAATATAACAGAATACACTAGAATATCCTCGAATATACTTGAATATAGCAGAATATACTTGATTATACTAGAATGTAGCAAAATACACTAGAACATACTAGAATACACTAGCATATACTAGAATATACTTGACTATACTTGAATATAGCAGAATACACAAGAATATACCATGATGTACTTGAATATACTAGAATATAGCAAAATACACCACGATATACCAGAATATACTTGAATACACTAGAATATAGCAAAATACACCAGATTATACCAGAATATACTTCAATAAACAAGAATATAGCAAAATTCACCAGATTATACCAGAATATAATTCAATAAACAAGAATATAGCAGAATACAGTAGAATATACCTGAATATACTTGTATATAGAAGAATAGCCTAGGCTATACCACAATATACTTTAATATAGCAGAATACACTAGAATATACCAGAATATACTTGAATATACTAGAATATAGCAGAATACACTAGAATATCCTCGAATATACTTGAATATAACAGTATATAGCAGAATAGCCGATGATATACCAGAATATATTTGAATACACTAGAATATAGCAAAATACACCAGGATATACCAGAATATACTTCAATACACTAGAATATAGCAAAATTCACCAGATTATACCAGAATATACTTGAATAAACAAGAATATAGCAGAATACAGTAGAATATACCTGAATATACTTGTATATAGAAGAATAGCCTAGGCTATAATACAATAAACTTTAATATAGCAGAATACACCAGATTATACCAGAATATACTTGAATATACTAGAATATAGCAGAATACACTAGAATATCCTCGAATATACTTGAATATGACAGTATATAGCAGAATAGCCGATGATATACCAGAATATATTTGAATACACTAGAATATAGCAAAATACACCAGGATATACCAGAATATACTTCAATACACTAGAATATAGCAAAATTCACCAGATTATACCAGAATATACTTGAATATACTAGAATATAGCAGAATACACTAGAATATCCTCGAATATACTTGAATATAACAGTATATAGCAGAATAGCCGATGATATCCCAGAATATATTTGAATACACTAGAATATAGCGAAATACACCAGGATATACCAGAATATACTTGAATACACTAGAATATAGCAAAATTCACCAGATTATACCAGAATATACTTGAATAAACAAGAATATAGAAGAATACAGTAGAATATACCTGAATATACTTGTATATAGAAGAATAGCCTAGGCTATAATACAATAAACTTTAATATAGCAGAATACACCAGATTATACCAGAATATACTTGAATATACCAGAATATAGCAGAAGGCACTAGAATATACCAGAATATACTTGAATAAACAAGAATATAGCAGAATACAGTAGAATATACCTGAATATACTTGTATATAGAAGAATAGCCTAGGCTATACCGAAATATACTTTAATATAGCAGAATACACTAGAATATACCAGAATATACTTGAATAAACAAGAATATAGCAGAATACACTAGAAAATACCATGATATACTTGAATATAACAGTATATAGCAGAATAGCCGATGATATACCAGAATATATTTGAATACACTACAATATAGCAAAATACACCAGGATATACCATAATATACTTGAATACACTAGAATATAGCAAAATACACCAGGATATACCAGAATATACTTGAATATACTAGAATATAGCAGAATACACTAGAATATACTAGAATATACTTCAATAAACAAGAATATAGCAGAATACAGTAGAATATCCCTGAATATACTTGTATATAGAAGAATAGCCTAGGCTATACCACAATAAACTTTAATATAGCAAAATACACCAGATTACACCAGAATATACTTGAATATACTAGAATATAGCAGAATACACTAGAATATCCTCGAATATACTTGAATATAACAGAATATACTTGATTATACTAGAATGTAGCAAAATACACTAGAACATACTAGAATACACTAGAATATACTAGAATATACTTGACTATACTTGAATATAGCAGAATACACAAGAATATACCATGATATACTTGAATATACTAGAATATAGCAAAATACACCACGATATACCAGAATATACTTGAATACACTAGAATATAGCAAAATACACCAGATTATACCAGAATATACTTCAATAAACAAGAATATAGCAGAATACAGTAGAATATACCTGAATATACTTGTATATAGAAGAATAGCCTAGGCTATACCACAATATACTTTAATATAGCAGAATACACTAGAATATACCAGAATATACTTGAATATACTAGAATATAGCAGAATACACTAGAATATCCTCGAATATACTTGAATATAACAGTATATAGCAGAATAGCCGATGATATACCAGAATATATTCGAATACACTAGAATATAGCAAAATACACCAGGATATACCAGAATATACTTGAATACACTAGAATATAGCAAAATTCACCAGATTATACCAGAATATACTTGAATAAACAAGAATATAGCAGAATACAGTAGAATATACCTGAATATACTTGTATATAGAAGAATAGCCTAGGCTATAATACAATAAACTTTAATATAGCAGAATACACCAGATTATACCAGAATATACTGGAATATACCAGAATATAGCAGAAGGCACTAGAATATACTAGAATATACTTGAATAAACAAGAATATAGCAGAATACAGTAGAATATACCTGAATATACTTGTATATAGAAGAATAGCCTAGGCTATACCACAATATACTTTAATATAGCAGAATACACTAGAATATACCAGAATATACTTGAATATACTGGAATATAGCAGAATACACTAGAATATCCTCGAATATACTTGAATATAACAGTATATAGCAGAATAGCCGATGATATACCAGAATATATTTGAATA
>NW_027489493.1:0-39727 GCF_050948215.1 Halictus rubicundus
CAGGATAGAGGATAGGATAGGGGATTGGATAGGATAGAGGATAGGATAGAGGATAGTATAGAGGATAGGATAGGATAGGATAGAGGATAGAGGACAGGATAGAGGATTGGATAGGATAGAGGATAGGATAGGACAGGATAGGATAGAGGATAGGATAGGATAGAGGATAGGATAGGATAGGATAGGATAGGATAGGATAGGATAGGATAGAGGATAGAGGATAGAGGATAGAGGATAGGATATAGGATAGAGGATAGGATAGGATAGAGGATAGAGGATAGGATAGGATAGAGGATAGGATAGGGATAGAGGATAGGATAGGATAGAGGATAGGATAGGATAGAGGATAGGATAGGATAGAGGATATTGTAGGATAGAGGATAGGATAGGATAGAGGATAGGATAGGATAGAGGATAGGATAGGACTGAGGTTAGGATAGTATGGAGGATGGGATAGGATAGAGGATAGGATAGGATAGAGGATAGGATAGGACAGAGGATAGGATAGGATAGAGGATAGGATAGGATAGAGGAGAGGATAGGATAGAGGATAGGATAGGATAGAGGATTGGATACGATAGAGGATAGGATAGGATAGGATAGAGGGTAGGGTAGAATCTGGATAGGATACAGGATACGATAGGATAGGATAGAGGATAGGATAGGATAGAGGAGAGGATAGGATAGAGGATAGGATAGGATAGAGGATAGGATAGGATAGAGGATAGGATAGGATAGAGGATAGGATAGGATAGGATAGAGGAGAGAATAGGATAGAGGACAGGATAGGATAGAGGATAGGATAGAATAGAGGATAGGATAGGATAGAGTATAGGATAGGATAGAGAATAGGATAAGATAGAGGATAGGATAGGATAGAGTATAGGATAGGATAGAGAATAGGATAGGATAGAGGATATTATAGGGTAGAGGATAGGATAGGATAGAGGATATGATACGATAGAGGATAGGAAAGAGGATAGGATATAATACAGTATAGGATAGGATTGAGTATAGGATGGGATAGAGGATAGGATAGGGTATTCGATAGGATAGAGGATAGGATAGGATAGAGGATAGGATAGGATAGAGGATAGGATAGGGTAGAGGATAGGATAGGATAGAGGATAGGATAGGATAGAGGATAGGATAGGATAGTATAGAGGAGAGGATAGGATAGAGGATAGGATAGGATAGAGGATAGGATAGAATAGAGGATAGGATAGGATAGAGGATATTATAGGGTAGAGGATAGGATAGGATAGAGGATATGATACGATAGAGGATAGGAAAGAGGATAGGATATAATACAGTATAGGATAGGATTGAGTATAGGATGGGATAGAGGGATAGGATAGGGTATTCGATAGGATAGAGGATAGGATAGGATAGAGGATAGGATAGGATAGAGGTTAGGATAGGATAGAGGATAGGATAGGGTAGAGGATAGGATAGGATAGAGGATACGATATGATAGAGGATAGGAAAGAGGATAGGATATAATACAGTATAGGATAGGATTGAGTATAGGATGGGATAGAGGATAGGATAGGGTATTGGATAGGATAGAGGATAGGATAGGATAGAGGATAGTATAGGATAGAGGATAGGATAGGATAGAGGATAGGATAGGATAGTTGATAGGATAGGATAGAGGATAGGATAGGATAGAGGATAGGATAGGATAGAGGATAGGATAGGGTAGAGGATATTATAGGATAGAGGATAGGATAGGATAGAGGATAGGATACGATAGAGGATACGATAGGATAGAGGATAGGATAGGATAGAGGATAGGATAGGGGATTGGATAGGATAGAGGATAGGATACGGTAGAGGATAGGATAGGATAGAGGATAGGATAGAGAATAGGATAGGATAGAGGATAGGATCGGATAGAGGATAGGATACGATAGAGGATACGATAGGATAGAGGATAGGATAGGATAGAGGATAGGATACGATAGAGGATACGATAGGATAGAGGATAGGATAGGATAGATGATAGGATAGGATAGAGGATATTGTAGGATAGAGGATATAATAGGATATAGGATAGGATAGGATAGAGGAACGGGTAGGATTGAGGATAGGATAGGATAGAGGATAGGATAATATAGAGGATAGGATAGGATAGAGGATAGGATAGGATAGGGGATAGGATAGGATAGAGGATGGGATAGGATAGAGGATAGGATAGGATAGAGGATAGGATAGGATAGAGGATAGGATAGGATAGTATAGAGGATAGGATAGAGGATAGGATAGGATAGAGGATAGGATAGGAAGGAGGATAGGATAGGATAGAGGATAGGATAGGATAGAGGATAGGATAGGATAGAGGATAGGATAGGATAGAGGATAGGATAGGATAGAGGATAGGATAGGATAGAGGATAGGATAGGATAGAGGATAGGATAAGATAGAGGATAGGATAGGATAGAGGATAGATAGGATAGAGGATAGGATAGGATAGAGGATAGGATAGGATAGAGGATAGGATAGGATAGAGGATAGGATAGGATAGAGGATAGGATAGGATAGAGGATAGGATAGGATAGAGGATAGGATAGGATAGAGGATATTGTAGGATAGAGGATGGGATAGGATAGAGGATAGGATAGGATAGAGGATAGGATAGGATTGAGGTTAGGATAGTATGGAGGATGGGATAGGATAGAGGATAGGATAGGATAGAGGATAGGATAGGACAGAGGATAGATAGGATAGAGGATAGGATAGGATAGAGGATAGGATAGAGAAAAGTATAGGATAGAGGATAGGACAGGATAGAGGATAGGATAGGGGATTGGACAGGATAGAGGATAGGATAGGGTAGAGGATAGGATAGGATAGAGGATAGGATAGAGAATAGGATAGGATAGAGGATAGGATCGGATAGAGGATAGGATAGGGTATTGGGTAGTATAGAGGAGAGGATAGGATAGAGGATAGGATAGGGTAGAGGATAGGATAGAGGATAGTATTCGATAGAGGATAGGACAGGATAGAGGATAGGATAGGGGATTGGATAGGATAGAGGATAGGATAGAGGATAGTATAGAGGATAGGATAGGATAGGATAGAGGATAGAGGACAGGATAGAGGATTGGATAGGATAGAGGATAGGATAGGACAGGATAGGATAGAGGATAGGATAGGATAGAGGATAGGATAGGATAGAGGATAGGATAGGATAGAGGATAGGATAGGATAGAGGATAGGATAGGATAGAGGATAGGATAGGATAGAGGATAGGATAAGATAGAGGATAGGATAGGATAGAGGATAGGATAGGATAGAGGATAGGATAGGATAGAGGATAGGATAGGATAGAGGATAGGATAGGATAGAGGATAGGATAGGATAGAGGATAGGATAGGATAGAGGATAGGATAGGATAGAGGATAGGATAGGATTGAGGTTAGGATAGTATGGAGGATGGGATAGGATAGAGGATAGGATAGGATAGAGGATAGGATAGGACAGAGGATAGGATAGGATAGAGGATAGGATAGGATAGAGGATAGGATAGGATAGGATAGAGGATAGGATAGAGGATAGGATAGGATAGAGGATAGGATAGGAAGGAGGATAGGATAGGATAGAGGATAGGATAGGATAGAGGATAGGATAGGATAGAGGATAGGATAGGATAGAGGATAGGATAGGATAGAGGATAGGATAGGATAGAGGATAGGATAGGATAGAGGATAGGATAGGGGATTGGATAGGATAGAGGATAGGATAGAGGATAGTATAGAGGATAGGATAGGATAGGATAGAGGATAGAGGACAGGATAGAGGATTGGATAGGATAGAGGATAGGATAGGACAGGATAGGATAGAGGATAGGATAGAGGATAGAGGATAGGATATAGGATAGGATAGGATAGAGGATAGGATAGGATAGGATAGGATAGAGGATAGAGGATAGGATATAGGATAGGATAGGATAGAGGATAGGATAGGATAGAGGATAGGATAGAGGATAGTATAGAGGATAGATAGGATAGGACAGAGGATAGGATAGGGTAGAGGATAGGATAGAGAATAGTATTCGATAGAGGATAGGACAGGATAGAGGATAGGATAGGGGATTGGATAGGATAGAGGATAGGATAGAGGATAGTATAGAGGATAGGATAGGATAGGATAGACGATAGAGGACAGGATAGAGGATTGGATAGGATAGAGGATAGGATAGGACAGGATAGGATAGAGGATAGGATAGAGGATAGAGGATAGGATATAGGATAGGGATAGGATAGAGGATAGGATAGGGATAGGATAGGATAGAGGATAGAGGATAGGATATAGGATAGGATAGGATAGAGGATAGGATAGGATAGAGGATAGTATAGGATAGAGGATAGGATAGGTTAGATAGAGGATAGGATAGAGGATAGGATAGGATAGAGGATAGGATAGGATAGAGGATAGGATAGGATAGGATAGAGGATAGGATAGAGGATAGGATAGGATAGAGGATAGGATAGGAAGGAGGATAGGATAGGATAGAGGATAGGATAGGATAGAGGATAGGATAGGATAGAGGATAGGATAGGATAGAGGATAGGATAGGATAGAGGATAGGATAGGATAGAGGATAGGATAGGATAGAGGATAGGATAGGGGATTGGATAGGATAGAGGATAGGATAGAGGATAGTATAGAGGATAGGATAGGATAGGATAGAGGATAGAGGACAGGATAGAGATTGGATAGGATAGAGGATAGATAGGACAGGATAGGATAGAGGATAGGATAGTGGATAGAGGATAGGATATAGGATAGGATAGGGATAGAGGATAGGATAGGATAGGATAGGATAGAGGATAGAGGATAGGATATAGGATAGGATAGGATAGAGGATAGGATAGGATAGAGATAGGATAGAGGATAGTATAGAGGATAGGATAGGATAGGACAGAGATAGGATAGGGTAGAGGATAGGATAGAGAATAGTATTCGATAGAGGATAGGACAGGATAGAGGATAGGATAGGGGATTGGGATAGGATAGAGGATAGGATAGAGGATAGTATAGAGGATAGGATAGGATAGGATAGACGATAGAGGACAGGATAGAGGATTGGATAGGATAGAGGATAGGATAGGACAGGATAGGATAGAGGATAGGATAGAGGATAGAGGATAGGATATAGGATAGGATAGGATAGAGGATAGGATAGGATAGGATAGGATAGAGGATAGAGGATAGGATATAGGATAGGATAGGATAGAGGATAGGATAGGATAGAGGATAGTATAGGATAGAGGATAGGAAGGATAGGATAGAGGATAGGATAGAGGATAGGATAGGATAGAGGATAGGATAGGAAGGAGGATAGGATAGGATAGAGGATAGGATAGGATAGAGGATAGGATAGGATAGAGGATAGGATAGGATAGAGGATAGGATAGGATAGAGGATAGGATAGGATAGAGGATAGGATAGGATAGAGGATAGGATAGGATAGAGGATAGGATAAGATAGAGGATAGGATAGGATAGAGGATAGGATAGGATAGAGGATAGGATAGGATAGAGGATAGGATAGGATAGAGGATAGGATAGGATAGAGGATAGGATAGGATAGAGGATAGGATAGGATAGAGGATAGGATAGGATACAGGATAGGATAGGATAGAGGATAGGATAGGATTGAGGTTAGGATAGTATGGAGGATGGGATAGGATTAGAGGATAGGATAGGATAGAGGATAGGATAGGACAGAGGATAGGATAGGATAGAGGATAGGATAGGATAGAGGAGAGGAGAGGATAGAGGATTGGATAGAGAAAAGTATAGGATAGAGGATAGGACAGGATAAGGATAGGATAGGGGATTGGACAGGATAGAGGATAGGATAGGGTAGAGGATAGGATAGGATAGAGGATAGGATAGAGAATAGGATAGGATAGAGGATAGGATCGGATAGAGGATAGGATAGGGGTATTGGGTAGTATAGAGGAGAGGATAGGATAGGAGGATAGGATAGGGGTAGAGGATAGGATAGAGGATAGTATTCGATAGAGGTATAGGACAGGATAGAGGATAGGATAGGGGGATTGGATAGGATAGAGGATAGGATAGAGGATAGTATAGAGGGATAGGAGAGGATAGGATAGAGGGATAGAGGACAGGATAGAGGATGGATAGGATAGAGGATAGGATAGGACAGGATAGGATAGAGGATAGGATAGGGATAGAGGATAGATAGGATAGAGGATAGGATAGGATAGAGGATAGGATAGGATAGAGGATAGGATAGGATAGAGGATAGGATAGGATGAGGATAGGATAGAGGATAGAGGATAGGATATAGGATAGGATAGGATAGAGGATAGGATAGGATAGAGGAGTATAGGATAGGTGGATGAGGATAGGATAGGAGGAGGAGGATAGGATAGAGGATAGGATTGGGATAGAGGATAGAGGATAGAGGAGAGGATAGGAGAGGATAGAGGATAGAGGATAGATAGGAGAGGATAGGATAGGTTAGAGGATAAGGATAGGATGGATAGTGATTCACTTGCAGCTTCACTCTGCACGTTCTCTCTCTGCACTTCACTTTCACTTCTGCAGCTGCACTTCACTCTGTCACGGTTACGGACTCACTCTGCACTGTCTCGTTCACTCTTCACTTCACTGTCACCTTCACTTCTCTCTGCACTTCAGGCTCTTCACTTCACGGTCAGCTTCACTCTCACTTCACTTCACGCTTCACTTCACTTCACTCTTCACTTCACTTCACTCTTCACGTCGACTTTACAATTTACGACACTCGTCTCTTGCACTCTCTCTTCACAATACTTCACTTTTCTTCACATCTCACACTTCACTGCACTCACAGCTTCCCTTTACTTCAATCTTCACTTCACTTCACTCTTCACTTCACATCACTCTTCACGTCTTCACTCTTGCACTTCACTTGCACTCTCACTTCAGCTTCACTCGTCACTTCACTTCACTCTGTCACTTCACGTTCTTGTTCTTCACTTTCACTTCACTCACTTCTCTTCACTGTCACTTCTTCACTTCACTTCACTCGTTCACTTCACTTCACTCTTCGACTTTCACTTCACTCTTCACTTCACTTCACTCTTCACTTATACTCACTCTTCACTTCACTTCACGCTGTCACTTCACTTCACTCTTCACTTCACTTCACTCTTCTTCACTTCACTCTGTCTCTTCACTTCACTTCGTCACTTCACTTCACTCTTCACTTCACGTTCACTCTTCACTTCTCTTCACTCTTCACGTCACTTCACTCTTCACTTCACTTCACTCTTCACTTCACTTCACTCTTCACTTCACTGCACTCTTCACTTTGACTACACTCGTCTCTTCACTTCACTCTTCACAAGTACTTCACGTTTCACACCACTTCTCACTCTTCACTTCACTTCACTCTTCCCTTTACTGCAATCTTCACTTCACTTCCTTCACTTCACCAGCACTCTTCACGGTCACTTCACTCTTCTCTCACTTCACTCTTCACTTCCACTTCACGTCTTCACGTCACTTCACTCTTCACTTCACTTCACTCTTCACTTCACTTCACTCTTCACTTCACTTCACTCTTCACTTCACTTCACTCTTCACTTCACTTCACTCTTCACTTCACTTCACTCGTTCACTTCACTTCACTCTTCACTATACTTCACTCTTCACTTCACTTCACTCGTCACTTCACTTCACTCTTCACTTCACTTTCAATCTTTAACTTCACTTACATTCTTCATTTCACTTCACTCTTCACTTCACTTCACTCTTCACTTCACTTCCCTCTTCACTTCACTTCACTCTTCACCTGCTCTTCACTCTTCTCTTCACTTCACTCTTCACTTCACTTCACTCTTCTTAATTCACTCTCACTTCTTCACTTTCACTTCACTTCACTCTTTACTTACTGCCAAATTCACTTCACCCTTCACTTCACTTCACTTCACTCTTCACTTCACGTCACTCTTCTCTTCACTTCACTCTTCACGTCACTTCACTCTGTCACTTCACTTTCACTCTGTCACTTCACTTCACTCTTCACTTCACTTCACTCATCACTTCACTTCACTCTTCCACTTCACTTCACGCTTCACTTCACTTCACTCTTCACTTCACTTCACTCTTCACTTCACTTCACTTCACTTCACTCTTCACTCTTCACTTCACACGTCACTTCACTTCACTCTTCACTTCACTTCACTCTTCACTACACTTCACTCTTCACTTCACTTCACGTTCACTCTTCACTTCCCTCTTCACTTCACTTCACTCTTCACTTCACTTCACTTCTTCACTTCACTTCACTCTTCACTTCACTTCACTCTTAACTTCACTTCACTCTTCACTTCACTTTACTCTTGCACTTCACTTCACTCTTCACCTCACTTCACTCTTCACTTCCCTCTGTCACTTCACACCACCCTACACTTCACTTCAATCTACACTTCATTTCACTCTTCACTTCACTTTACAATTCACTTCACTCTTCACTTCACTTCACTCTTCACTTCACTTCACTCTTCACTTCACTTCACTTTACAATTCACTTCACTCTTCACTTCACTTCACTCTTCACTACACTTCACTCTTCACTTCACTTCACTCTTCACTTCACTTCACTCTTCACTTCACTTCACTCTTCACTTCACTTCACTCTTCACTTCACTTCACACTTCACTTCACTTCACGCTTCACAACACTTCACTCTTCACTTCACTTCACTCTTCACTTCACCTCACTCTTCACCTCACTTCACTCTTCACTTCACTTCTCTCTTCACTTCACTTTTCAATTCACTTCACTCTTCACTTCACCTTACTCTTCACTACACTTCACTCTTCACTTCACTCTCCACTTCACTTCACTCTTCACTTCACTTCACTCATCACTTCACTGTCACTCTTCACAATACTTCACTCTTCACACCACTTCACACTTCACTTCACTTCACGCGTGCCCTTTACTTCAATCTTCACTTCACTTCACTCTTCACTTCACCACACTCTTCACTTCACTTCACTCTTCACTTCACTTCACTTTCACTTCACTTCACTCTTCATTGCACTTCACTCTTCACTTCACTTCACTCTGCACTTCACTTCACTCTTCACTTCACTTCACTTTTCACTTCACTTCACTCGTTCACTTCACTTCACTCTTCACTTCACTTGCACTCTTCACTTCACTTCACTCTTCACTTCACTGCACTCATCACCACACTTCACGCTTCACTTCACTTCACTCTGCCACTACACTTCACTCATCACAACCCCTCACTCTTCACGTCACTTCACTCTCCACTACACTTCACTCATCACAACACTTCACTCTTCACAACACTTCACTCTTCACTTCACTTCACTCTTCACTTCACTTTACTCTTCACTTCACTCTCCCCTACACTTCACTCTTCACTTCCCTTCACTCTTCACTTTACTTTCAATTCCCTTCACTCTTCACTTCACTTTACTCTTCACTTCACTTCACTCTTCACTTCACTCTCCACTTCACCTTCACTCTTCACTTCACTGTCACTCTTCACTTCACTTTACAATTTACGTACACTTCTTCTCTGTCACTTCACTCTTCACTTCATCTTTACTCTTCACTGCACTCTCCACTACAACTCACTCGTCACTTCCCTTCACTCTTCACTTCACTTTTCAATTCACTTCACTCTTCACGTCACTCTTCACTACACTCTTCACTTCACTTCACTTCACTCTTCACTCTTCCCTTCACTCTTCAATTCACTTCACTCTTCACTTCACTTCCCTTCACTTCACTCTTCACTTCACTCTTCACTCTTCACTTCCCACTTCACTTCACTTCACTCTTCACTTCACTTCTCTTCACTTCACTCTTCACTCTTCACTTCACACTTCACTTCACTCACTCTTCACTTCACTTCACTCTTCACTACACGTTCACTCTTCACTTCACTGCACTTCACTCTTCACTTCACTCTTCACTGTCACTTCACTCTTCACTTCACTTCCTTCTTCACTTCACTTCACTCTTCACTTCACTTCACTCTTCACTTCACTTCACTCTTCACTTCACTTCACTCTTCACTTCACTTCACTCTTCACTTCACTTCACTCTTCACTTCACTTCACGCTTCACTTCACTTCACTCTTCACTTCACCGCACTCTTCACTTCACTTCACTCTTCACTTCACTTCACTCTTCACTTCACTTCACTCTTCACTTCACTTCACTCTTCACTTCACTTCACTCTTCACTTCACGTTCACTCTTCACGTCACTTCACTCTTCACTTCACTTCACTCTTCACTTCACTTCAATCTTAACTTCACTACATTCTTCATTTCACTTCACTCTTCACTTCACTTCACTCTTCACTTCACTTCCCTCTTCACTTCACTTCACTCTTCACTTCACTTCACTCTTCTCTTCACTTCACTCGTCACTTCACTCTCCCCTACACTTCACTCTTCACTTCCCTTCACTCTTCACTGTCACTTTTCAATTCCCTTCACTTCTTCACTTCACTTTACTCTTCACTTCACTTCACTCTTCACTTCACTCTCCACTTCACTTCACTCTTCACTTCACTTCACTCTTCACTGTCACTTTACAATTAACTACACTCTTCTCTTCACTTCACTCTTCACTTCACTTTACTCTTCACTTCACTCTTCACTACAACTCACTCTTCACTTCCCTTCACTCTTCACTTCACTTTTCAATTCACTTCACTCTTCACTTCACTCTTCACTACACTCTTCACTTCACTTCACTTCACTCTTCACTCTTCCCTTCACTCTTCAATTCACTTCACTCTTCACTTCACTTCCCTTCACTTCACTCTTCACTTCACTGCACTCTTCACTTCACTTCACTCTTCACTTCACTTCACTCTTCACTTCACTCTTCACTCTTCACTTCACTTCACTTCACTTCACTGCTTCACTCTTCACGTCACACTTCACTTCACTTCACTCTTCACCTCACTTCACTCTGCACTTCACTTCACTCTTCACTACACTTCACTCTTCACTTCACTTCACTTCACTCTTCACTTCCCTCTTCACTTCACTTCACTCTTCACTTCACTTCACTCTTCACTTCACTTCACTCTTCACTTCACTTCACGTCTTCACTTCACTTCACTCTTAACTTCACTGCACTCGTCACTTCACTTTACTCTTCACTTCACTTCACTCTTCACCTCACATCACTCTTCACTTCCCTCTTCACTTCACACCACCCTACACTTCACTTCAATCTACACTTCATTTCACTCTTCACTTCACTTGTACAATTCACTTCACCTTCACTTCACTTCACTCTTCACTTCACTTCACTCTTCACTTCACTTCACTTTACAATTCACTTCACTCTTCACTGTCACTTCACTCTTCACTACACTTCACTCTTCACTTCACTTCACTCTTCACTTCACTTCACTCTTCACTTCACTTCACTCTTCACTTCACTTCACTCTTCACTTCACTTCACCTTCACTTCACTTCACCTCTTCACAACACTTCACTCTTCACGTCACTTCACGCTTCACTTCACCCTCACTCTTCACCTCACTTCACTCTTCACTTCACTTCACTCCCCACTTCACTTTTCAATTCACTTCACTCTTCACTTCACCTTACTCTTCACTTCACTTCACTCTTCACTTCACTCTCCACTTCACTTCACTCTTCACTTCACTTCACTCTTCACTCACCTCACTCTTCACCTCACTTCACTCTTCACTTCACTTCACTCTCCACTTCACTTCACTCGTCACTTCACTTCACGTCTTCACTTCACTTTACAATTTACTACACTCTTCTCTTCTCTTCACTCTTCACAATACTCACTTTTCACACCACTTCACACTTCACTTCACTTCACGCTTCCCTTTACTGTCAATCTTCACTTCACTTGCACTCTTCACTTCACCACACTCTTCACTTCACTTCTCTTCACTTCACTTCACTTTTCACTTCACTGTCACTATTCATTTCACTTTACTCTTCACTTCACTTCACTCTGTCACTTCACTTCACTCTGCACTTCACTTCACTCTCCACTACACTTCACTCATCACAACACTTCACTCTTCACTTGCACTTCACTCTCCACTACACTTCACTCATCACAACCCCTCACTCTTCACTGCACTTCACGTCTCCACTACACTTCACTCATCACAACACTTCACTCTTCACAACACTTCACTCTTCACTTCACTTCACTCTTCACTTCACTTCACTCTTCACTTCACTTCACTCTCCACTACACTTCACTCATCACAACACTTCACTCTTCACTTCACTTCACTCTCCCCTACACTTCACTCATCACAACCCCTCACTCTTCACTTCACTTCACTCTCCACTACACTTCACTCATCACAACTCTTCACTCTTCACAACACGTCACTCTTCACTGCACTTCACTCTTCACTTCACTTCACTCTTCTCTTCACTTCACTCTTCACTTCACTTCACTCTTCAATTCACCGCACTCTTGCACTTCACTTCACTTCACTCTTACTTTACTCCAAATTCACTTCACCCTTCACTTCACTTCACTTCACTCTTCACTTCACTTCACTCTCCACTACACTTCACTCATCACAACACTTCACTCTTCACTTCACTTCACTCTCCACTTCACCACACTCTTCTCTTCACTTCACTCTTCACAATACTTCACTCTTCACACCACTTCACACTTCACTTCACTTCACTTTTCCCTTTACTTCAATCTTCACTTCACTTCACTCTTCACTTCACCACACTCTTCACTTCACTTCTCTCCACTACACTTCACTCATCACAACTCTTCACTCTTCACAACACTTCACTCTTCACTTCACTTCACTCTTCACTTCACTTTACCCTTCACTGCACTCTCCACTACACTTCACTCTTCACTGTCCCTTCACTCTTCACTTCACTTTTCAATTCACTTCACTCTTCACTTCACCTTACTCTTCACTTCACTTCACTCTTCACTTCACTCTCCACTTCACTTCACTCTTCACTTCACTGCACTCTTCACTTCACTTTTCAATTTACTACACTCTTCTCTTCACTTCACTCTTCACTTCACTTTACTCTTCACTTCACTCTCCACTACACTTCACTCTTCACTTCACTTCACTTCACTTCACTCTTCACGTCACTTCACTCTTCACTTCCCTTCACTCTTCACAATACTTCACTCTTCACTTCACTTCACTCTTCACTTCACCTCACTCTCCACTTCACTTCACTCTTCACAACACTTTACTCTTCACTTCACTTCACTCTTCACCTCACATCACTCTTCACTTCCCTCTGCACTTCACACCACCCTACAATTCACTTCAATCTACACGTCATTTCACTCTTCACTTCACTTTAAAATTCACTTCACTCTTCACTTAACTTCACTCTTCACTTCACTTCACTCTCACCATACTTCACTCTTCACTTCACTTCACTCTTCACTTCACCTCACTCTTCCCTTCACTTCACTCTTCACTTTACTTCACTCTTCACTTCACTGCACTCTTCACGTCACCACACTCTTCATCTCACATAACTCTCCACTTCCCTCTTCACGTTCACCCCACCCTACACTGTCACTTCAATCTACACTTCATTGCACTCTTCACTGTCACTTTTCAATTCACTGCCCTCTTCACTTCACTTCACTCTTCACTTCCCTTCCCTCTTCCCTTCACTTCACTCTTCACTCCACTTCACTCTTCACAATACTTCACTCTTCACTTCACTTCACTCGTCCCTTAACTTCACTCTTCACTTCACTGCACTCTTCACTTCACTTCCCTCTTCACTTCACTTCACTCTTAACTTCACTACACTCTTCACTTCACTTCACTCTTCACTTCACTTCACTCTTCACTTCACTTCACTCTTTACTTCACTTCACTCTTCACTTCACTTCACTCTTCACTTCCTTCACTCTCCACTTCACTTCACGCTTCACAACACTTTACTCTTCACTTCACTTTACAACTCACTTCACTCTTCACTTCACTTCACTCTTCACTTCACTTCACTCTTAACTTCACTTCACTCTTCACTTCAATTTACTCTTCACTTCACTTCACTCTTCACCTCACATCACTCTTCACTTCCCTCGTCACTTCACACCACCCTACACTTCACTTCAATGCTACATTGCATCTCACTCTTCACTTCACTGTACAAGTCACTTCACTCTTCACTTCACTTCACTCTTCACTACACTTCACTCTTCACTTCACTTCACTCTTCACTTCACTTCACTCTTGCACTTCACTTCACTCTTCACTTCACCTCACTCTTTACTTCACATCACTCTTCACTTCACTTCACTGTTTCACAACCCTCACTCTTCACTTCACTTCACTCTTCACTTCACTTCACTTTACAACTCACTTCACTCTGCACTTCACTTCACTCTTCACTTCACTTTCACTCTTAACTTCACTTCACTCTTCACTTCACTTTACTCTTCACTTCACTTCACTCTTCACTTCACTTCACTCTTCACAATACTTCACACGTCACTTAACTTCACTCTTCACTTTACTTCACTCTGTCACTTCACTGCACTCTTCACTTCACCACACTCTTCACTTCACTTCACTCTTCACTTCACTTCACTGTTCACTTCACTTCACTCTCTTCACTTCACGTCACTCTTCACTTCACTTCACTCTTCACTTCACTTCACTCTTTCACTTCACTCACTCATCACCACACGTCACTCTTCACTTCACGTCACTCTCCACTACACTTCACTCATCATCAACCCCTCACTCTTCACTTCACTTCACTCTCCACTACACTTCACTCATCACAACACGTCACTCTTCACAACACTTCACTCTTCACTTCACTTCACTCTTCACTTCACTTTACTCTTCACTTCACTCTCCCCTACACTTCACTCTTCACTTCCCCTTCACTCTTCACTTCACTTTTCAATTCACTTCACTTTTCACTTCACCTTACTCTTCACTTCACTGTCACTCTTCACTTCACTCTCCACTTCACTTCCCTCTTCACTTCACTTCACTCTTCACTTCACTTTACAATTTACTAGCACTCTTCTCTTCACTGTCACTCTTCACTTCACTTTACTCTTCACTTCACTCTCCACTACAACTCACTCTTCACTTCCCTTCACTCTTCACTCACTTTTCAATTCACTTCACTCTTCACTTCACTCTTCACTACACTCTTCACTTCACTGCACTTCACTCTTCACTCTTCCCTTCACTCTTCAATTCACTTCACTCTTCACTTCACTTCCCGTCACTTCACTCTTCACTTCACTTCACTCTTCACTTCACTTCACTCTTCACTTCACTTCACTTCACTTCACTCTTCACTCTTCACTTCACACTTTACTTCACTTCACTCTTCACTTCACTTCACTCTTCACTACACTTCACTCTTCACTTCACTTCACGTCACTCGTCACTGCACTCTTCAGCTTCACGTCACTCTTCACTTCACTTCTCTCGTCACTTCACGTCACTCTTCACTTCACTTCACTCTTCACTTCACGTTCACTCTTCACTTCACTTCACTCTTCACTTCACTTCACTCTTCACTTCACTTCACTCTTCACTTCACTTCACTCTTCACTTCACTTCACTCTTCACTTCACTCTTCACTTCACTTCACTCTTCACTTCACTTCACTCTTCACTTAACTTCACTCTTCACTTCACTTCACTCTTCACTTCACTTCACTCTTCACTTCACTTCACTCTTCACTTCACTTCACTCTTCACGTCACTTCACTCTTCACTTGCACTTCACTCTTCATTTCACTTCACTCTTCACAATACTTGCACTCTTCACTTCACTTCACTCTTCACTTCACTTCACTCTTCACTTCACTTCACTCTTAACTGTCACTACATTCTTCATTGTCACTTCACTCTTCACTTCACTTCACTCTTCACTTCACTTCCCTCCTCACTGCACGTCACTCATCACTTCACTCACACACACCCCCCCCCCCCCTTCTGCGGTCTGCCCCTCTCTCGTCACACACCACACCACTCACCCACCACACAACATACCACACCACACCACACACCACACCACACCACACACCACACCCACCACCCTCCACTCCACCCCACACACCACACCACACCACACACCACACCACTCCACACACCACACCTCTCCACACACCACCCACACCACACACCACACCCCACCACTCACCCACCACACCACACACCACACCACACCACACACCACACCACACCACACACCACACCACACCACACACCACACCACACCACACTCCACACCACACCACACACCACCCCACACCACACACCACACCTCACCACACACCTCACCACTCCACACACCTCACCACACACCACTCCACACCTCACACCACACCTCACCACACACCACACCGTCACCTCACACCTCTCCACACCACTCACCTCACCACTCCTCTCTCCACACCACACCTCACACCACTCCACACCTCACCTCACCACACCACACACCACACCACACCCACTCACCACACCACTCCACACACCACCTCTATCCACTCCAATCCTCACCTCCACACACCACTCCACTCCACACACCTATCCTACCACACTACCTCATCCAACCCACACTCCTACCTCACTCCACATCCTCTCCACACCACACCTATCCTCACTCTCCTACCTCACCACTATCCTATCCTCCTCTACCTATCCTTCCAATCCTATCCTCTATCCTATCCAATCCTCTATCCTGTCCTCTATCCACTATCCTATCCTATCCTATCCTCAATACTATCCTCTATCCTATCCTCTATCCTATCCAATCCCCTATCCTATCCTCTATCCTGTCCTATCCTCTATCGAATACTATTCTCTATCCTATCCTCTACCCTAACCTATCCTCTATCCTATCCTCTCCTCTATACTACCCAATACCCTATCCTATCCTCTATCCGATCCTATCCTCTTTCCTATCCTATTCTCTATCCTATCCTCTATCCTATCCTATCCTCTACCCTATCCTATCCCCTATCCTATCCAATCCCCTATCCTATCCTCTATCCTGTCCTATCCTCTATCCTATACTTTTCTCTATCCTATCCTCTACCCTATCCTATCCTCTATCCTATCCTATCCTCTATCCTATAATATCCTCTATCCTATAATATCATCTATCCTATACTATTCTCTATCCTATCCTATCCTCTATCTTTTAATATCATCTATCCTATACTATTCTCTATCCTATCCTATCCTCTATCCTATAGTATCATCTATCCGATCCTATCCTCTATCCTATCCTATCCTCTATCCTATCCTATCCTCTATCCTATCCTATCCTCTATCCTATCCTATCCCCTATCCTATCCTATCCTCTATCCTATCCTATCCTCTATATTATCCTATCCTCTATCCTATCCTATCCTCTATCCTACCCTATCCTCTATCCTAACCTATCCTATATCCTACAATATCCTCTATCCTATCCTATCCTCTATCCTATCCTATCCTCTACCCTATCCTATCCTCTATCCTATCCTAACCTCTATCCTATCCTATCCTCTATCCTATCCTATCCTCTATCCTATCGAATACCCTATCCTATCCTATCCTCTATCCTATCCTATCCTCTATCCTGTAATATCCCCTATCCTATCCTATCCTCTATCATATCCTACCCTCTATCGTATCCTATCCTCTATCCTATCCTATCCTCTATCCTATCCTATCCTCTATCCTATCCTATCCTCTATCCTATACTATCCTCTATCCTATCCTATCCTCTATCCTATCCAATACCCTATCCTATCCTCTATCGCATCCCATACTCAATCCTATCCTATACTGTATTATATCCTATCCTCTTTCCTATCCTCTATCATATCGTATCCTCTATCCTATCCTATCCTCTACCCAATCCTATCCTCTATCCTATCCTAACCTCTATCCTATCCTATCCTCTATCCTATCCTATCCTCTATCCTATCGAATACCCTATCCTATCCTCTACCCTATAATATCCTCTATCCTATCCTATTCTCTATCCTATCCTATCCTCTATCCTATCCTATCCTCTATCCTATCCTACCCTCTATCCTATCCTATCCTCTATCCTATCCTATCCTCTATCCTATCCTATCCTCTATACTATCCTAACCTCTATCCTATCCTATCCTCTGTCCTATCCTATCCTCTATCCTATCCTATCCTCTATCCTAACCTTTCCTCTATCCTATCCTATCCTCTATCCTACAATATCCTCTATCCTATGCTATCCTCTATCCTATCCTGTCCTCTTGCCTTTCCTATCCTCTATCCTATCCTATCCTCTTTCCTATCCAATCCCCTATCCTATCCTCTATCCCATCCTATACTCAATCCTATCCTATACTGTATTGTATCCTATCCTCTTCCTATTCTCTAACATATCGCATCCTCTATATTATCCTATCCTCTATCCTATCCTATCCTCTATCCTACCCTATCCTCTATCCTATCCTGTCCTCTATCGTATCCTATCCTCTATCCTATCCTATCCTCTATCCTACATTATCTCTATCCTATCCTATCCTCTATCCTAACCTATCCTCTATCCTATCCAAAACCCTATCCTATCCTCTATCCCATCCTATACTCAATCCTATCCAATACTGTATTATATCCTATCCTCTTTCCTATCCTCTATCATATCGTATCCTCTATCCTATCCTATCCTCTACCCTATAATATCCTCTATCCTATCCTATTCTCTATCGTATCCTATCCTCTATCCTATCCTATCCTCTATCCTACAATATCCTCTATCCTTTCTATCCTCTATCCTATCCTATCCTCTATCCTATCCTATCCTATCCTATCCTCTATCCTATACTATTCTCTATCCTATCCTCTACCCTATCCTATCCTCTATCCTATCCTCTCCTCTATACTACCCAATCCCCTATCCTATCCTCTATCCGATCCTATCCTCTATCCTATCCTATTCTCTATCCTATCCTCTATCCTATCCTATCCTCTACCGTATCCTATCCTCTATCCTATCCAATCCCCTATCCTATCCTCTATCCTGTCCGATCCTCTATCCTATACTATTCTCTATCCTATCCTGTACCCTATCCTATCCTCTATCCTATCCTATCCTCTATCCTATAATATCCTCTATCCTCTAATATCATCTATCCTATACTATTCTCTATCCGATCCTATCCTCTATATTATCCTATCCTCTATCCTATCCTATCCTCAATCCTACCCTTTCCCCTATCCTATCCTATCCTATATCCTATTATATCCTCTATCCTACAATATCCTCTATCCTATCCTCTCCTCTATATTATCCTATTCTCTATCCTATCCTATCCTCTATCCTATAATATCATCTATCCTATACTATTCTCTATCCTATCCTATCCTCTATCCTATCCTATCCTATCCTGTATCCTATCCAAATTCTACCCTACCCTCTATCCTATCCTATCCTATCCTCTATCGTATCCAATCCTCTATCCTATCCTATCCTCTATCCTATCCTCTCCTCTATCCTATCCTATCCTCTATCCTATCCTATCCTCTATCCTATAATATCCTCTATCCTCTAATATCATCTATCCTATACTATTCTCTATCCTATCCTATCCTCTATCTTTTAATATCATCTATCCTATACTGTTCTCTATCCTATCCTATCCTCTATCCTATAATATCATCTATCCTATACTATTCTCTATCCGATCCTATCCTCTATCCTATCCTATCCTCTATCCTATCCTATCCTCTATCCTATAATATCCTCTATCCTATAATATCATCTATCCTATACTATTCTCTATCCTATCCTATCCTCTATCTTTTAATATCATCTATCCTATACTATTCTCTATCCTATCCTATCCTCTATCCTATAATATCATCTATCCTATACTATTCTCTATCCGATCCTATCCTCTATCCTATCCTATCCTCTATCCTATCCTATCCTCTACCCTATCCCATCCACTATCCTATCCTATCCCCTATCCTATCCTATCCTCTATCCTATCCTATCCTCTATATTATCCTATCCTCTATCCTATCCTATCCTCAATCCTACCCTTTCCTCTATCCTATCCTATCCTATATCCTATTATATCCCTATCCTACAATATCCTCTATCCTATCCTCTCCTCTATACTACCCAATACCCTATCCTATCCTCTATCCGATCCTATCCTCTATCCTATCCTATTCTCTATCCTATCCTATCCTCTATCCTATCGTATCCTCTATCGTATCCTATCCTCTATCCGATCCTATCCTCTATCCTATCCTATTCTCTATCCTATCCTCTATCCTATCCTATCCTCTACCGTATCCTATCCTCTATCCTATCCAATCCCCTATCCTATTTTCTATCCTATCCTATCCTCTATCCTATCGTATCCTCTATCGTATCCTATCCTCTATCCTATCCTATCCTCTATCCTATAATATCCTCTATCCTATCCTATCCTATATCCTATCCTATCCTCTATCCTATCCTATCCTCTATCCTATCCTATCCTCTATCCTATCCTATCCTCTATCCTATCCTATCCTCTATCCTATACTATCCTCTATCCTATCCTATCCTCTATCCTATCCAATACCCTATCCTATCCTATCCTCTATCCTATCCTATCCTCTATCCTATCCTATCCTCTATCCTATCCAATACCCTATCCTATCCTCTATCCCATCCTATACTCAATCCTATCCTATACTGTATTATATCCTATCCTCTTTCCTATCCTCTATCATATCGTATCCTCTATCCTATCCTATCCTCTACCCTATCCTATCCTCTATCCTATCCTAACCTCTATCCTATCCTATCCTCTATCCTATCCTATCCTCTATCCTATCCTATCCTCTATCCTATCCTATCCTCTATCCTATCCTATCCTCTGTCCTATCCTCTATCCTATCCTATCCTATCCTCTATGCCTATACTATCCTCTATCCTATCCTATCCTCTATCCTATCGTATCCTCTATCCTATCCTATCCTATATCCTATCCTCTATCCTCTATCCTATCCTATCCTATCCTATCCTCTATCCTCTATCCTATCCTCTATCCTATCCTATCCTCTATCCTATCCTATCCTCTATCCTATCCTATCCTCTATCCTATCCTGTCCTATCCTATCCTCTATCCTATCCAATCCTCTATCCTGTCCTCTATCCTCTATCCTATCCTATCCTATCCTCTATACTATCCTCTATCCTATCCTCTATCCTATCCAATCCCCTATCCTATCCTCTATCCTGTCCTATCCTCTATCGAATACTATCCTCTATCCTATCCTCTACCCTATCCTATCCTCTATCCTATCCTCTCCTCTATACTACCCAATACCCTATCCTATCCTCTATCCGATCCTATCCTCTATCCTATCCTATTCTCTATCCTATCCTCTATCCTATCCTATCCTCTACCCTATCCTATCCTCTATCCTGTCCAATCCCCTATCCTATCCTCTATCCTGTCCTATCCTCTATCCTATACTTTTCTCTATCCTATCCTCTATCCTATCCTCTCCTCTATCCTATCCTATCCTCTATCCTATCCTATCCTCTGTCCTATCCTATCCTCTATCCTATCCTATCCTCTATCCTATCCCATCCTCCATACTATCCTAACCTCAATCCTATCCTATCCTCTATCCTATCCTATCCTCTATCCTATCCTATCCTCTATCCTATCCTATCCTCTATCCTATCCTATCCTCTATCCTATCCTATCCTCTATCCTATCCTATCCTCTATCCTATCCTATCCTCTATCCTATCCTATCCTCTATCTTATCCTATCCTCTATCCTATCCTATCCTCTATCCTATCCTATCCTCTATCCTATCCTATCCTCTATCCTATCCTATCCTCTATCCTATCCTATCCTCTATCCTATCCTATCCTCTATCCTATCCTATCCTCTATCCTATCCTATCCTCCTTCCTATCCTATCCTCTATCCTATCCTATCCTCTATCCTATCCTCTATCCTATCCTATCCTATCCTCTATCCTATACTATCCTCTATCCTATCCTATCCTCTATCCTATCCTATCCTATATCCTATCCTCTATCCTCTATCCTATCCTATCCTATCCTATCCTCTATCCTATCCTATCCTATGTCCTATCCTCTATCCTCTATCCTATCCTCTATCCTATCCTGTCCTATCCTATCCTCTATCCTATCCAATCCTCTATCCTGTCCTCTATCCTCTATCCTATCCTATCCTATCCTCTATACTATCCTTCTATCCTATCCTCTATCCTATCCAATCCCCTATCCTATCCTCTATCCTGTCCTATCCTCTATCGAATACTATTCTCTATCCTATCCTCTACCCTATCCTATCCTCTATCCTATCCTCTCCTCTATACTACCCAATACCCTATCCTATCCTCTATCCGATCCTATCCCTCCTATCCTATCCTATTCTCTATCCTATCCTCTATCCTATCCTATCCTCTACCCTATCCTATCCTCTATCCTGTCCAATCCCCTACCCTATCCTCTATCCTGTCCTATCCTCTATCCTATACTTTTCTCTATCCTATCCTCTACCCTATCCTATCCTCTATCCTATCCTATCCTCTATCCTATAATATCCTCTATCCTATAATATCATCTATCCTATACTATTCTCTATCCTATCCTATCCTCTATCTTTTAATATCATCTATCCTATACTATTCTCTATCCTATCCTATCCTCTATCCTATAGTATCATCTATCCGATCCTATCCTCTATCCTATCCTATCCTCTATCCTATCCTATCCTCTATCCTATCCTATCCTCTATCCTATCCTATCCCCTATCCTATCCTATCCTCTATCCTATCCTATCCTCTATCCTATCCTATCCTCTATCCTATCCCATCCTCTATCCTATCCTATCCCCTATCCTATCCTATCCTCTATCCTATCCTATCCTCTATATTATCCTATCCTCTATCCTATCCTATCCTCAATCCTACCCGTTCCTCTATCCTATCCTATCCTATATCCTATTATATCCTCTATCCTACAATATCCTCTATCCTATCCTATCATCTATCCGATCCTATCCTCTATCCTATCCTATTCTCTATCCTATCCTCTATCCTATACTATCCTCTACCGTATCCTATCCTCTATCCTATCCAATCCCCTATCCTATCCTCTATCCTATCCTATCCTCTATCCTATCGTATCCTCTATCGTATCCTATCCTCTATCCTATCCTATCCTCTATCCTATAATATCCTCTATCCTATCCTATCCTATATCCTATCCTATCCTCTATCCTATCCTATCCTCTATCCTATCCTATCCTCTATCCTATCCTATCCTCTATCCTATCCTATCCTCTATCCTATACTATCCTCTATCCTATCCTATCCTCTATCCTATCCAATACCCTATCCTATCCTATCCTCTATCCTATCCTATCCTCTATCCTATCCTATCCTCTATCCTATCCAATACCCTATCCTATCCTCTATCCCATCCTATACTCAATCCTATCCTATACTGTATTATATCCTATCCTCTTTCCTATCCTCTATCATATCGTATCCTCTATCCTATCCTATCCTCTACCCTATCCTATCCTCTATCCTATCCTAACCTCTATCCTATCCTATCCTCTATCCTATCCTATCCTCTATCCTATCCTATCCTCTATCCTATCCTATCCTCTGTCCTATCCTCTATCCTATCCTATCCTATCCTCTATCCTATACTATCCTCTATCCTATCCTATCCTCTATCCTATCCTATCCTATATCCTATCCTCTATCCTCTATCCTATCCTATCCTATCCTATCCTCTATCCTATCCTATCCTCTATCCTATCCTATCCTCTATCCTATCCTATCCTCTATCCTATCCTATCATCTATCCTATCCTATCCTCTATCCTATCCTATCCTCTATCCTATCCTATCCTCTATCCTATCCTATCCTCTATCCTATCCTCTCCTCTATCCTATCCTATCCTCTATCCTATCCTATCCTATCCTGTATCCTATCCAAATTCTACCCTACCCTCTATCCTATCCTATCCTATCCTCTATCGTATCCAATCCTCTATCCTATCCTATCCTCTATCCTATCCTCTCCTCTATCCTATCCTATCCTCTATCCTATCCTATCCTCTGTCCTATCCTATCCTCTATCCTATCCTATCCTCTATCCTATCCCATCCTCCATACTATCCTAACCTCAATCCTATCCTATCCTCTATCCTATCCTATCCTCTATCCTATCCTATCCTCTATCCTACAATATCCTCTATCCTATCCTATCCTCTATCCTATCCTATCCTCTATCCTATCCTATCCTCTATCCTATCCTATCCTCTATCCTATCCTATCCTCTATCCTATCCTATCCTCTATCCTATCCTATCCTCTATCCTATCCTATCCTCTATCCTATCCTATCCTCTATCCTATCCTATCCTCTATCCTATCCTATCCTCTATATTATCCTATCCTCTATCCTATCCTATCCTCAATCCTACCCTTTCCTCTATCCTATCCTATCCTATATCCTATTATATCCCCTATCCTACAATATCCTCTATCCTATCCTCTCCTCTATACTACCCAATACCCTATCCTATCCTCTATCCGATCCTATCCTCTATCCTATCCTATCCTCTATCCTATCCTATCCTCTATCCTATCCTATCCTCTATCCTATCCTATCCTCTATCCTATCCTATCCTCTATCCTATCCTATCCTCTATCCTATCCTATCCTCTATCCTATCCTATCCTCTATCCTATCCTATCCTCTATCCTATCCTATCCTCTATCCTATCCTATCCTCTATCCTACAATATCCTCTATCCTATCCTATCCTCTATCCTATCCTATCCTCTATCCTATCCTATCCTCTATCCTATCCTATCCTCTATCCTATCCTATCCTCTATCCTATCCTATCCTCTATCCTATCCTATCCTCTATCCTATCCTATCCTCTATCCTATCCTATCCTCTATCCTATCCTATCCTCTATATTATCCTATCCTCTATCCTATCCTATCCTCAATCCTACCCTTTCCTCTATCCTATCCTATCCTATATCCTATTATATCCCCTATCCTACAATATCCTCTATCCTATCCTCTCCTCTATACTACCCAATACCCTATCCTATCCTCTATCCGATCCTATCCTCTATCCTATCCTATCCTCTATCCTATCCTATCCTCTATCCTATCCTATCCTCTATCCTATCCTATCCTCTATCCTATCCTATCCTCTATCCTATCCTATCCTCTATCCTATCCTATCCTCTATCCTATCCTATCCTCTATCCTATCCTATCCTCTACCCTATCCTATCCTCTATCCTATCCTATCCTCTATCCTATCCTATCCTCTATCCTATCCTATCCTCTATCCTATCCTATCCTCTATCCTATCCTATCCTCTATCCTATCCTATCCTCTATCCTATCCTATCCTCTATCCTATCCTATCCTCTATCCTATCCTCTATCCTATCCTATCCTATCCTCTATCCTATACTATCCTCTATCCTATCCTATCCTCTATCCTATCCTATCCTATATCCTATCCTCTATCCTCTATCCTATCCTATCCTATCCTATCCTCTATCCTATCCTATCCTCTATCCTATCCTATCCTCTATCCTATCCTATCCTCTATCCTATCCTATCCTCTATCCTATCCTATCCTCTATCCTATCCTGTCCTATCCTATCCTCTATCCTATCCAATCCTCTATCCTGTCCTCTATCCTCTATCCTATCCTATCCTATCCTCTATACTATCCTCTATCCTATCCTCTATCCTATCCAATCCCCTATCCTATCCTCTATCCTGTCCTATCCTCTATCGAATACTATCCTCTATCCTATCCTCTACCCTATCCTATCCTCTATCCTATCCTCTCCTCTATACTACCCAATACCCTATCCTATCCTCTATCCGATCCTATCCTCTATCCTATCCTATTCTCTATCCTATCCTCTATCCTATCCTATCCTCTACCCTATCCTATCCTCTATCCTGTCCAATCCCCTATCCTATCCTCTATCCTGTCCTATCCTCTATCCTATACTTTTCTCTATCCTATCCTCTATCCTATCCTCTCCTCTATCCTATCCTATCCTCTATCCTATCCTATCCTCTGTCCTATCCTATCCTCTATCCTATCCTATCCTCTATCCTATCCCATCCTCCATACTATCCTAACCTCAATCCTATCCTATCCTCTATCCTATCCTATCCTGTATCCTATCCTATCCTCTATCCTATCCTATCCTCTATCCTATCCTATCCTCTATCCTATCCTATCCTCTATCCTATCCTATCCTCTATCCTATCCTATCCTCTATCCTATCCTATCCTCTATCCTATCCTATCCTCTATCTTATCCTATCCTCTATCCTATCCTATCCTCTATCCTATCCTATCCTCTATCCTATCCTATCCTCTATCCTATCCTATCCTCTATCCTATCCTATCCTCTATCCTATCCTATCCTCTATCCTATCCTATCCTCTATCCTATCCTATCCTCCTTCCTATCCTATCCTCTATCCTATCCTATCCTCTATCCTATCCTCTATCCTATCCTATCCTATCCTCTATCCTATACTATCCTCTATCCTATCCTATCCTCTATCCTATCCTATCCTATATCCTATCCTCTATCCTCTATCCTATCCTATCCTATCCTATCCTCTATCCTATCCTATCCTATATCCTATCCTCTATCCTCTATCCTATCCTCTATCCTATCCTGTCCTATCCTATCCTCTATCCTATCCAATCCTCTATCCTGTCCTCTATCGTCTATCCTATCCTATCCTATCCTCTATACTATCCTCTATCCTATCCTCTATCCTATCCAATCCCCTATCCTATCCTCTATCCTGTCCTATCCTCTATCGAATACTATTCTCTATCCTATCCTCTACCCTATCCTATCCTCTGTCCTATCCTATCCTATCCTCTATACTATCCTCTATCCTATCCTCTATCCTATCCTATCCTCTATCCTATCCTATCCTATATCCTATCCTCTATCCTCTATCCTATCCTATCCTATCCTATCCTCTATCCTATCCTATCCTATATCCTATCCTCTATCCTCTATCCTATCCTCTATCCTATCCTGTCCTATCCTATCCTCTATCCTATCCAATCCTCTATCCTGTCCTCTATCCTCTATCCTATCCTATCCTATCCTCTATACTATCCTCTATCCTATCCTCTATCCTATCCAATCCCCTATCCTATCCTCTATCCTATCCTATCCTCTATCCTATCCTATCCTCTATCCTATCCTATCCTCTATCCTATCCTATCCTCTATCCTATCCTATCCTCTATCCTATCCTATCCTCTATCCTATCCTATCCTCCTTCCTATCCTATCCTCTATCCTATCCTATCCTCTATCCTATCCTCTATCCTATCCTATCCTATCCTCTATCCTATCCTATCCTCTATCCTATCCTATCCTCTATCCTATCCTCTATCCTATCCTATCCTATCCTCTATCCTATACTATCCTCTATCCTATCCTATCCTCTATCCTATCCTATCCTATATCCTATCCTCTATCCTCTATCCTATCCTATCCTATCCTATCCTCTATCCTATCCTATCCTATATCCTATCCTCTATCCTCTATCCTATCCTCTATCCTATCCTGTCCTATCCTATCCTCTATCCTATCCAATCCTCTATCCTGTCCTCTATCGTCTATCCTATCCTATCCTATCCTCTATACTATCCTCTATCCTATCCTCTATCCTATCCAATCCCCTATCCTATCCTCTATCCTGTCCTATCCTCTATCGAATACTATTCTCTATCCTATCCTCTACCCTATCCTATCCTCTGTCCTATCCTATCCTATCCTCTATACTATCCTCTATCCTATCCTCTATCCTATCCTATCCTCTATCCTATCCTATCCTATATCCTATCCTCTATCCTCTATCCTATCCTATCCTATCCTATCCTCTATCCTATCCTATCCTATATCCTATCCTCTATCCTCTATCCTATCCTCTATCCTATCCTGTCCTATCCTATCCTCTATCCTATCCAATCCTCTATCCTGTCCTCTATCCTCTATCCTATCCTATCCTATCCTCTATACTATCCTCTATCCTATCCTCTATCCTATCCAATCCCCTATCCTATCCTCTATCCTATCCTATCCTCTATCCTATCCTATCCTCTATCCTATCCTATCCTCTATCCTATCCTATCCTCTATCCTATCCTATCCTCTATCCTATCCTATCCTCTATCCTATCCTATCCTCCTTCCTATCCTATCCTCTATCCTATCCTATCCTCTATCCTATCCTCTATCCTATCCTATCCTATCCTCTATCCTATCCTATCCTCTATCCTATCCTATCCTCTGTCCTATCCTATCCTCTATCCTATCCTATCCTCTATCCTATCCCATCCTCCATACTATCCTAACCTCAATCCTATCCTATCCTCTATCCTATCCTATCCTCTATCCTATCCTATCCTCTATCCTATCCTATCCTCTATCCTATCCTATCCTCTATCCTATCCTATCCTCTATCCTATCCTATCCTCTATCCTATCCTATCCTCTATCCTATCCTATCCTCTATCTTATCCTATCCTCTATCCTATCCTATCCTCTATCCTATCCTATCCTCTATCCTATCCTATCCTCTATCCTATCCTATCCTCTATCCTATCCTATCCTCTATCCTATCCTATCCTCTATCCTATCCTGTCCTATCCTATCCTCTATCCTATCCAATCCTCTATCCTGTCCTCTATCCTCTATCCTATCCTATCCTATCCTCTATACTATCCTCTATCCTATCCTCTATCCTATCCAATCCCCTATCCTATCCTCTATCCTGTCCTATCCTCTATCGAATACTATCCTCTATCCTATCCTCTACCCTATCCTATCCTCTATCCTATCCTCTCCTCTATACTACCCAATACCCTATCCTATCCTCTATCCGATCCTATCCTCTATCCTATCCTATTCTCTATCCTATCCTCTATCCTATCCTATCCTCTACCCTATCCTATCCTCTATCCTGTCCAATCCCCTATCCTATCCTCTATCCTGTCCTATCCTCTATCCTATACTTTTCTCTATCCTATCCTCTATCCTATCCTATCCTCTATCCTATCCTATCCTCTGTCCTATCCTATCCTCTATCCTATCCTATCCTCTATCCTATCCCATCCTCCATACTATCCTAACCTCAATCCTATCCTATCCTCTATCCTATCCTATCCTCTATCCTATCCCATCCTCTATCCTACAATATCCTCTATCCTATCCTATCCTCTATCCTATCCTATCCTCTATCCTATCCTATCCTCTATCCTATCCTATCCTCTATCCTATCCTATCCTCTATCCTATCCTATCCTCTATCCTATCCTATCCTCTATCCTATCCTATCCTCTATCCTATCCTATCCTCTATCTTATCCTATCCTCTATCCTATCCTATCCTCTATCCTATCCTATCCTCTATCCTATCCTATCCTCTATCCTATCCTATCCTCTATCCTATCCTATCCTCTATCCTATCCTATCCTCTATCCTATCCTATCCTCCTTCCTATCCTATCCTCTATCCTATCCTATCCTCTATCCTATCCTCTATACTATCCTATCCTATCCTCTATCCTATCCTATCCTCTATCCTATCCTATCCTCTATCCTATCCCATCCTCTATCCTATCCTATCCCCTATCCTATCCTATCCTCTATCCTATCCTATCCTCTATATTATCCTATCCTCTATCCTATCCTATCCTCAATCCTACCCGTTCCTCTATCCTATCCTATCCTATATCCTATTATATCCTCTATCCTACAATATCCTCTATCCTATCCTATCATCTATCCTATCCTATCCTCTATCCTATCGTATCCTCTATCGTATCCTATCCTCTATCCTATCCTATCCTCTATCCTATCGTATCCTCTATCGTATCCTATCCTCTATCCGATCCTATCCTCTATCCTATCCTATTCTCTATCCTATCCTCTATCCTATCCTATCCTCTACCGTATCCTATCCTCTATCCTATCCAATCCCCTATCCTATCCTCTATCCTATCCTATCCTCTATCCTATCGTATCCTCTATCGTATCCTATCCTCTATCCTATCCTATCCTCTATCCTATAATATCCTCTACCCTATCCTATCCTCTATCCTATCCTATCCTCTATCCTATCCTATCCTCTATCCTATCCTATCAACTATCCTATCCTATCCTCTATCCTATCCTATCCTCTATCCTATACTATCCTCTATCCTATCCTATCCTCTATCCTATCCAATACCCTATCCTATCCTCTATCCCATCCTATACTCAATCCTATCCTATACTGTATTATATCCTATCCTCTTTCCTATCCTCTATCATATCGTATCCTCTATCCTATCCTATCCTCTACCCTATCCTATCCTCTATCCTATCCTAACCTCTATCCTATCCTATCCTCTATCCTATCCTATCCTCTATCCTATCGAATACCCTATCCTATCCTCTATCCCATCCTATACTCAATCCTATCCTATACTGTATTATATCCTATCCTCTTTCCTATCCTCTATCGTATCATATCCTCTATCCTATCCTATCCTCTACCCTATAATATCCTCTATCCTATCCTATCCTCTATTCTATCCTATCCTCTATCCTATCCTATCCTCTATCCTATCCTCTCCTCTATACTATCCTATCCTATCCTCTATCCTATCCTATCCTCTATCCTATCCTATCCTCTACCCTATCCTATCCTCTATCCTATCCTATCCTCTATCCTATCCTATCCTCTATCCTATCGAATACCCTATCCTATCCTCTATCCCATCCTATACTCAATCCTATCCTATACTGTATTATATCCTATCCTCTTTCCTATCCTCTATCGTATCATATCCTCTATCCTATCCTATCCTCTACCCTATAATATCCTCTATCCTATCCTATTCTCTATCCTATCCTATACTCTATCCTATCCTATCCTCTATCTTATCCTATTCTCTATCCTATCCTATACTCTATCCTATCCTATCCTCTATTCTATCCTATCCTCTATCCTATCCTGTCCTCTATCCTATTCTCTCCTCTATCCTATCCTATCCTATCCTCTATCCTATCCTATCCTCTATCCTATCCTATCCTCTATCCTATCCTATCCTCTATCCTATCCTCTCCTCTATCCTATCCTATCCTCTATCCTATCCTATCGTATCCTGTATCCTATCCAGATTCTACCCTACCCTCTATCCTATCCTATCCTATCCTCTATCGTATCCAATCCTCTATCCTATCCTATCCTCTATCCTATCCTCTCCTCTATCCTATCCTATCCTCTATCCTATCCTATCCTCTGTCCTATCCTATCCTCTATCCTATCCTATCCTCTATCCTATCCCATCCTCCATACTATCCTAACCTCAGTCCTATCCTATCCTCTATCCTATCCTATCCTCTATCCTATCCTATCCTCTATCCTACAATATCCTCTATCCTATCCTATCCTCTATCCTATCCTATCCTCTATCCTATCCTATCCTCTATCCTATCCTATCCTCTATCCTATCCTATCCTCTATCCTCTATCCTATCCTATCCTCTATCCTATATCCTATCCTCTATCCTCTATCCTCTATCCTCTATCCTATCCTATCCTATCCTATCCTATCCTATCCTATCCTATCCTCTATCCTATCCTATCCTCTATCCTATCCTGTCCTATCCTATCCTCTATCCTATCCAATCCTCTATCCTGTCCTCTATCCTCTATCCTATCCTATCCTATCCTCTATACTATCCTCTATCCTATCCTCTATCCTATCCAATCCCCTATCCTATCCTCTATCCTGTCCTATCCTCTATCGAATACTATTCTCTATCCTATCCTCTACCCTATCCTATCCTCTATCCTATCCTCTCCTCTATACTACCCAATACCCTATCCTATCCTCTATCCGATCCAATCCTCTATCCTATCCTATTCTCTATCCTATCCTCTATCCTATCCTATCCTCTACCCTATCCTATCCTCTATCCTGTCCAATCCCCTATCCTATCCTCTATCCTGTCCTATCCTCTATCCTATACTTTTCTCTATCCTATCCTCTACCCTATCCTATCCTCTATCCTATCCTATCCTCTATCCTATAATATCCTCTATCCTATAATATCATCTATCCTATACTATTCTCTATCCTATCCTATCCTCTATCTTTTAATATCATCTATCCTATACTATTCTCTATCCTATCCTATCCTCTATCCTATAGTATCATCTATCCGATCCTATCCTCTATCCTATCCTATCCTCTATCCTATCCTATCCTCTATCCTATCCAATCCTCTATCCTATCCTATCCTATCCTCTATCCTATCCTATCCTCTATATTATCCTATCCTCTATCCTATCCTATCCTCTATCCTACCCTATCCTCTATCCTATCCTATCCTATATCCTACAATATCCTCTATCCTATCCTATCCTCTATCCTATCCTATCCTCTATCCTATCCTATCCTCTATCCTATCCTATCCTCTATCCTATCCTATCCTCTATCCTATCCTATCCTCTATCCTATCCTATCCTCTATCCTATCCTATCCTCTATCCTATCCTATCCTCTATCCTATCCTATCCTCTATCCTATCCTATCCTCTATCCTATCCTATCCTCTATCCTATACTATCCTCTATCCTATCCTATCCTCTATCCTATCCAATACCCTATCCTATCCTCTATCCCATCCCATACTCAATCCTATCCTATACTGTATTATATCCTATCCTCTTTCCTATCCTCTATCATATCGTATCCTCTATCCTATCCTATCCTCTACCCAATCCTATCCTCTATCCTATCCTAACCTCTATCCTATCCTATCCTCTATCCTATCCTATCCTCTATCCTATCGAATACCCTATCCTATCCTCTACCCTATAATATCCTCTATCCTATCCTATTCTCTATCCTATCCTATCCTCTATCCTATCCTATCCTCTATCCTATCCTACCCTCTATCCTATCCAATCCTCTATCCTATCCTATCCTCTATCCTATCCTATCCTCTATACTATCCTAACCTCTATCCTATCCTATCCTCTGTCCTATCCTATCCTCTATCCTATCCTATCCTCTATCTTAACCTTTCCTCTATCCTATCCTATCCTCTATCCTACAATATCCTCTATCCTATGCTATCCTCTATCCTATCCTGTCCTCTTGCCTATCCTATCCTCTATCCTATACTATCCTCTTTTCCTATCCAATCACCTATCCTATCCTCTATCCCATCCTATACTCAATCCTATCCTATAATGTATTGTATCCTATCCTCTTTCCTATTCTCTAACATATCGCATCCTCTATATTATCCTATCCTCTATCCTATCCTATCCTCTATCCTACCCTATCCTCTATCCTATCCTGTCCTCTATCGTATCCTATCCTCTATCCTATCCTATCCTCTATCCTACATTATCTCTATCCTATCCTATCCTCTATCCTATCCTATCCTCTATCGTATCCAAAACCCCTATCCTATCCTCTATCCCATCCTATACTCAATCCTATCCAATACTGTATTATATCCTATCCTCTTTCCTATCCTCTATCATATCGTATCCCTCTATCCTATCCTATCCTCTACCCTATAATATCCTCTATCCTATCCTATTCTCTATCCTATCCTATCCTCTATTCTATCCTATCCTGTATCCTATCCAAATTCTACCCTACCCTCTATCCTATCCTATCCTATCCTCTATCGTATCCAATCCTCTATCCTATCCTATCCTCTATCGTATCCAATCCTCTATCCTATCCTATCCTCTATCCTATCCTCTCCTCTATCCTATCCTCTCCTCTATCCTATCCTATCCTCAATCCTATCCTATCCACTATCCTATCCCATCCTCCATACTATCCTAACCTCTATCCTATCCTATCCTCTATCCTATCCTATCCTCTATCCTATCCTATCCTCTATCCTACAATATCCTCTATCCTATCCTATCCTCTATCCTATCCTATCCTCTATCCTATCCTATCCTATCCTATCCTCTATCCTATACTATTCTCTATCCTATCCTCTACCCTATCCTATCCTCTATCCTATCCTCTCCTCTATACTACCCAATCCCCTATCCTATCCTCTATCCGATCCTATCCTCTATCCTATCCTATCCTCTATCCTATCCTATCCTCTATCCTATCCTATCCTCTATCCTATACTATCCTCTATCCTATCCTATCCTCTATCCTATCCAATACCCTATCCTATCCTCTATCCCATCCTATACTCCAATCCTATCCTATACTGTATTATATCCTATCCTCTTTCCTATCCTCTATCATATCGTATCCTCTATCCTATCCTATCCTCTATCCTATCGAATACCCTATCCTATCCTCTACCCCATCCTATACTCTATCCTATCCTATCCTCTATCCTATCCTATTCTCTATCCTATCCTATACTCTATCCTATCCTCTATTCTATCCTATCCTCTATCCTATCCTATCCTCTATCCTATCCTCTCCTCTATCCTATCCTATCCTATCCTCTATCCTTTCCTATCCTCTATCCTATCCTATCCTCTATCCTATCCTATCCTCTATCCTATCCTCTCCTCTATCCTATCCTATCCTCTATCCTATCCTATCCTATCCTGTATCCTATCCAAATTCTACCCTACCCTCTATCCTATCCTAACCTATCCTCTATCGTATCCAATCCTCTATCCTATACTATTCTCTATCCTATCCTATCCTCTATCCTATAGTATCATCTATCCGATCCTATCCTCTATCCTATCCTATCCTCTATCCTATACTATCCTCTATCCTATCCTATCCCCTTTCCTATCCTATCCTCTATCCTATCCTATCCTCTATATTATCCTATCCTCTATCCTATCCTATCCTCTATCCTACCCTATCCTCTATCCTATCCTATCCTATATCCTACAATATCCTCTATCCTATCCTATCCTCTATCCTATCCTATCCTCTATCCTATCCTATCCTCTATCCTATCCTATCCTCTATATTATCCTATCCTCTATCCTATCCTATCCTCTATCCTACCCTATCCTCTATCCTATCCTATCCTATATCTACAATATCCTCTATCCTATCCTATCCTCTATCCTATCCTATCCTCTATCCTATCCTGTACTCTATCCTATCCTATCCTCTATCCTATCCTATCCTCTATCCTATCCTATCCTCTATCCTATCCTATCCTCTATCCTATCCTATCCTCTATCCTATCCTATCCTCTATCCTATCCTATCCTCTATCCTATCCTATCCTCTATCCTATCCTATCCTCTATCCTGTAATATCCTCTATCCTATCCTATCCTCTATCCTATCCTATCCTCTATCCTATCCTATCCTCTATCCTATCCTATCCTCTATCCTATCCTATCCTCTATCCTATCCTATCCTCTATCCTATACTATCCTCTATCCTATCCTATCCTCTATCCTATCCAATACCCTATCCTATCCTCTATCCCATCCCATACTCAATCCTATCCTATACTGTATTATATCCTATCCTCTTTCCTATCCTCTATCATATCGTATCCTCTATTATATCCTATCCTCTACCCAATCCTATCCTCTATCCTATCCTAACCTCTATCCTATCCTATCCTCTATCCTATCCTATCCTCTATCCTATCGAATACCCTATCCTATCCTCTACCCTATAATATCCTCTATCCTATCCTATTCTCTATCCTATCCTATCCTCTATCCTATAGTATCATCTATCCGATCCTATCCTCTATCCTATCCTATCCTCTATCCTATCCTATCCTCTATCCTATCCAATCCTCTATCCTATCCTATCCTATCCTCTATCCTATCCTATCCTCTATATTATCCTATCCTCTATCCTATCCTATCCTCTATCCTACCCTATCCTCTATCCTATCCTATCCTATATCCTACAATATCCTCTATCCTATCCTATCCTCTATCCTATCCTATCCTCTATCCTATCCTATCCTCTATCCTATCCTATCCTCTATCCTATCCTATCCTCTATCCTATCCTATCCTCTATCCTATCCTATCCTCTATCCTATCCTATCCTCTATCCTATCCTATCCTCTATCCTATCCTATCCTCTATCCTATCCTATCCTCTATCCTATCCTATCCTCTATCCTATACTATCCTCTATCCTATCCTATCCTCTATCCTATCCAATACCCTATCCTATCCTCTATCCCATCCCATACTCAATCCTATCCTATACTGTATTATATCCTATCCTCTTTCCTATCCTCTATCATATCGTATCCTCTATCCTATCCTATCCTCTACCCAATCCTATCCTCTATCCTATCCTAACCTCTATCCTATCCTATCCTCTATCCTATCCTATCCTCTATCCTATCGAATACCCTATCCTATCCTCTACCCTATAATATCCTCTATCCTATCCTATTCTCTATCCTATCCTATCCTCTATCCTATCCTATCCTCTATCCTATCCTACCCTCTATCCTATCCAATCCTCTATCCTATCCTATCCTCTATCCTATCCTATCCTCTATACTATCCTAACCTCTATCCTATCCTATCCTCTGTCCTATCCTATCCTCTATCCTATCCTATCCTCTATCTTAACCTTTCCTCTATCCTATCCTATCCTCTATCCTACAATATCCTCTATCCTATGCTATCCTCTATCCTATCCTGTCCTCTTGCCTATCCTATCCTCTATCCTATACTATCCTCTTTCCTATCCAATCACCTATCCTATCCTCTATCCCATCCTATACTCAATCCTATCCTATAATGTATTGTATCCTATCCTCTTTCCTATTCTCTAACATATCGCATCCTCTATTATATCCTATCCTCTACCCAATCCTATCCTCTATCCTATCCTAACCTCTATCCTATCCTATCCTCTATCCTATCCTATCCTCTATCCTATCGAATACCCTATCCTATCCTCTACCCTATAATATCCTCTATCCTATCCTATTCTCTATCCTATCCTATCCTCTATCCTATCCTATCCTCTATCCTATCCTACCCTCTATCCTATCCTATCCTCTATCCTATCCTATCCTCTATCCTATCCTATCCTCTATACTATCCTAACCTCTATCCTATCCTATCCTCTGTCCTATCCTATCCACTATCCTATCCTATCCTCTATCTTAACCTTTCCTCTATCCTATCCTATCCTCTATCCTACAATATCCTCTATCCTATGCTATCCTCTATCCTATCCTGTCCTCTTGCCTATCCTATCCTCTATCCTATACTATCCTCTTTCCTATCCAATCACCTATCCTATCCTCTATCCCATCCTATACTCAATCCTATCCTATAATGTATTGTATCCTATCCTCTTTCCTATTCTCTAACATATCGCATCCTCTATATTATCCTATCCTCTATCCTATCCTATCCTCTATCCTACCCTATCCTCTATCCTATCCTGTCCTCTATCGTATCCTATCCTCTATCCTATCCTATCCTCTATCCTACATTATCTCTATCCTATCCTATCCTCTATCCTATCCTATCCTCTATCGTATCCAAAACCCTATCCTATCCTCTATCCCATCCTATACTCAATCCTATCCAATACTGTATTATATCCTATCCTCTTTCCTATCCTCTATCATATCGTATCCTCTATCCTATCCTATCCTCTACCCTATAATATCCTCTATCCTATCCTATTCTCTATCCTATCCTATCCTCTATTCTATCCTATCCTGTATCCTATCCAAATTCTACCCTACCCTCTATCCTATCCTATCCTATCCTCTATCGTATCCAATCCTCTATCCTATCCTATCCTCTATCGTATCCAATCCTCTATCCTATCCTATCCTCTATCCTATCCTCTCCTCTATCCTATCCTCTCCTCTATCCTATCCTATCCTCAATCCTATCCTATCCACTATCCTATCCCATCCTCCATACTATCCTAACCTCTATCCTATCCTATCCTCTATCCTATCCTATCCTCTATCCTATCCTATCCTCTATCCTACAATATCCTCTATCCTATCCTATCCTCTATCCTATCCTATCCTATCCTATCCTCTATCCTATACTATTCTCTATCCTATCCTCTACCCTATCCTATCCTCTATCCTATCCTCTCCTCTATACTACCCAATCCCCTATCCTATCCTCTATCCGATCCTATCCTCTATCCTATCCTATCCTCTATCCTATCCTATCCTCTATCCTATCCTATCCTCTATCCTATACTATCCTCTATCCTATCCTATCCTCTATCCTATCCAATACCCTATCCTATCCTCTATCCCATCCTATACTCAATCCTATCCTATACTGTATTATATCCTATCCTCTTTCCTATCCTCTATCATATCGTATCCTCTATCCTATCCTATCCTCTATCCTATCGAATACCCTATCCTATCCTCTACCCCATCCTATACTCTATCCTATCCTATCCTCTATCCTATCCTATTCTCTATCCTATCCTATACTCTATCCTATCCTCTATTATATCCTATCCTCTATCCTATCCTATCCTCTATCCTATCCTCTCCTCTATCCTATCCTATCCTATCCTCTATCCTTTCCTATCCTCTATCCTATCCTATCCTCTATCCTATCCTATCCTCTATCCTATCCTCTCCTCTATCCTATCCTATCCTCTATCCTATCCTATCCTATCCTGTATCCTATCCAAATTCTACCCTACCCTCTATCCTATCCTAACCTATCCTCTATCGTATCCAATCCTCTATCCTATACTATTCTCTATCCTATCCTATCCTCTATCCTATAGTATCATCTATCCGATCCTATCCTCTATCCTATCCTATCCTCTATCCTATCCTATCCTCTATCCTATCCTATCCCCTATCCTATCCTATCCTCTATCCTATCCTATCCTCTATATTATCCTATCCTCTATCCTATCCTATCCTCTATCCTACCCTATCCTCTATCCTATCCTATCCTATATCCTACAATATCCTCTATCCTATCCTATCCTCTATCCTATCCTATCCTCTATCCTATCCTATCCTCTATCCTATCCTATCCTCTATATTATCCTATCCTCTATCCTATCCTATCCTCTATCCTACCCTATCCTCTATCCTATCCTATCCTATATCCTACAATATCCTCTATCCTATCCTATCCTCTATCCTATCCTATCCTCTATCCTATCCTATACTCTATCCTATCCTATCCTCTATCCTATCCTATCCTCTATCCTATCCTATCCTCTATCCTATCCTATCCTCTATCCTATCCTATCCTCTATCCTATCCTATCCTCTATCCTATCCTATCCTCTATCCTATCCTATCCTCTATCCTATCCTATCCTCTATCCTGTAATATCCTCTATCCTATCCTATCCTCTATCCTATCCTATCCTCTATCCTATCCTATCCTCTATCCTATCCTATCCTCTATCCTATCCTATCCTCTATATTATCCTATCCTCTATCCTATCCTATCCTCTATCCTACCCTATCCTCTATCCTATCCTCTCCTCTATCCTATCCTATCCTCTACCCTATCCTATCCTCTATCCTATCCTTTCCTCTATCCTATCCTATCCTCTTTCCTATCCTCTATCGTATCATATCCTCTATCCTATCCTATCCTCTACCCTATAATATCCTCTATC
>NW_027489494.1:0-39659 GCF_050948215.1 Halictus rubicundus
AATATACTAGAATATAGCAGAATATAGTAGAATATACGAGAATATAGCAGAATATCAAAGAATATACCATAATATTACTAGAATATAGAAGAATATACGAGAATATACCTGAATATACTAGAATATAGCAGAATATACCAGGATATACTTGAATATACCAGAATATTACTCGAATATAGAAGAATATACGAGAATATACCTGAATATACTAGAATATAGCAGAATATACCAGAATATACTTGAATATACCAGAATATACCATAATATTACTCGAATATAGAAGAATATATGAGAATATACGATAATATTACTAGAATATAGGAGAATATACCATAACATTACTAGAATATAGAAGAATATTCGAGAATATACTAGAATATAGCAGAATATACCAGAATATACTTGAATATACCAGAATATACCATAATATTACTAGAATATAGAAGAATATACGAGAATATACCATAATATTACTAGAATATAGAAGAATATACCAGAATATACCATAATATTACTAGAATATAGAAGAATATACCAGAATATACCATAATATTACTAGAATATAGAAGAATATACGAGAATATACCTGAATATACCTGAATATACTAGAATATAGCAGAATATACCAGAATATACTTGAATATACCAGAATATACTTGAATATACCAGAATATACTTGAATATACCAGAATATACCATAATATTACTCGAATATACCATAATATTACTCGAATGTAGAAGAATATACCAGAATATACCATAATATTACTAGAATATAGAAGAATATACCAGAATATACCATAATATTACTAGAATATAGAAGAATATACCAGAATATACCATAATATTACTAGAATATAGAAGAATATAACAGAATATACCTGAATATACCTGAATATACTAGAATATAGCAGAATATACCAGAATATACTTGAATATACCAGAATATACCATAATATTACTCGAAGATACCATAATATTACTCGAATGTAGAAGAATATACGAGAATATACGATAATATTACTAGAATATAGGAGAATATACCATAATATTACTAGAATATTGAAGAATATTCGAGAATATAATAGAATGTAGCAGAATATACCAGAATATACTTGAATATACCAGTATATACCATAATATTACTTGAATATGGAAGAATATACGAGAATATACCATAATATTACTAGAATATAGAAGAATATACCAGAATATACCATAATATTACTAGAATATAGAAGAATATTCGAGAATATACTAGAATATAGCAGAATATACCAGAATATACTTGAATATACCAGAATATACCATAATATTACTCGAATATGGAAGAATATACGAGAATATACCTGAATATACCTGAATATACTAGAATATAGCAGAATATACCAGAATATACTTGAATATACCTGAATATACCATAATATTACTCGAATATAGAAGAATATATGAGAATATACGATAATATTACGAGAATATAGGAGAATATACCATAACATTACTAGAATATAGCAGAATATACCAGAATATACTTGAATATACCAGAATATACCATAATATTACTAGAATATAGAAGAATATACGAGAATATACCAAAATATACTAGAATATAGCAGAATATACCAGAATATACTTGAATATACCAGAATATACCATAATATTACTAGAATATAGAAGAATATACGAGAATATACCATAATATTAATAGAATATAGAAGAATATACCAGAATATACCATAATATTACTAGAATATAGAAGAATATACCAGAATATACCAGAATATACCTGAATATACTAGAATATAGCAGAATATACCAGAATATACTTGAATATACCAGAATATACCATAATATGACCCGAATATAGAAGAATATACGAGAATATACGATAATATTACTAGAATATAGGAGAATATACCATAATATTACTAGAATATAGAAGAATATACGAGAATATACCAAAATATACTAGAATATAGCAGAATATAGTAGAATATACGAGAATATAGCAGAATATCAAAGAATATACCATAATATTACTAGAATATAGAAGAATATACGAGAATATACCTGAATATACTAGAATATAGCAGAATATACCAGGATATACTTGAATATACCAGAATATTACTCGAATATAGAAGAATATACGAGAATATACCTGAATATACCTGAATATACTAGAATATAGCAGAATATACCAGAATATACTTGAATATACCAGAATATACCATAATATTACTCGAATATAGAAGAATATATGAGAATATACGATAATATTACTAGAATATAGGAGAATATACCATAACATTACTAGAATATAGAAGAATATTCGAGAATATACTAGAATATAGCAGAATATACCAGAATATACTTGAATATACCAGAATATACCATAATATTACTAGAATATAGAAGAATATACGAGAATATACCATAATATTACTAGAATATAGAAGAATATACCAGAATATACCATAATATTACTAGAATATAGAAGAATATACCAGAATATACCATAATATTACTAGAATATAGAAGAATATACGAGAATATACCTGAATATACCTGAATATACTAGAATATAGCAGAATATACCAGAATATACTTGAATATACCAGAATATACTTGAATATACCAGAATATACTTGAATATACCAGAATATACCATAATATTACTCGAATATACCATAATATTACTCGAATGTAGAAGAATATACCAGAATATATCATAATATTACTAGAATATAGAAGAATATACCAGAATATACCATAATATTACTAGAATATAGAAGAATATACCAGAATATACCATAATATTACTAGAATATAGAAGAATATACCAGAATATACCATAATATTACTAGAATATAGAAGAATATAACAGAATATACCTGAATATACCTGAATATACTAGAATATAGCAGAGAAGGAACAGGGTTATATAAGGCGGGTGCCTTAGAACAAGTGTTCAAAATCAGGTGTACGTGACTGAGTCCTTTATTTACAATAAAGAGTGATGTCGCGAGAGCGTCCGGGGTGGTTCAACTAAAACCGGCGATTCGCTTGGACTCGCGGTTGAACTGTATTGCAACTTAGCAACGACCGGACTAGACTCTAAGTCACTCGGCGGATACGCGGCTGTGTCTCGACTTCGTGACTTCCCCTTCGCGTCGGTAGTCCCTGCCTTATATCTTCAAAAATGCTTGTCGGCTGATTGGTGGAAGTCCTTGCGGGGAACTTCCACCAATCCGTGCATTTTGCATAACACGCCCACGTTCCACGCCTCTCGTGCGTGAGAAGGGTGAGCGTGTCGTTCTGTTAAAAATCTAATTTTGGTGATGCAGCGGGGTGTCTTCCGGGCCCCGTGCTAAGTGCGGTACGTGACTGCTGGCTTACGTCAACGGGCCCAGCTTTCCCGGGTGATAGAAACCAGGCACGCGTCGCTGGGACACTCTAGGCTGGAGACCCTTAGACTACCCAAAATTTATGGCGTCCACTTGCGCTATTGAGTTCGTCGCTAGGAACTACAAGGACACATCTGTCCGCTAAGTGGCCAAAAACGTTAAAGACGTTTTCTCACAAATAGCGTCTTATGCTGTGCAAACCATAAATCTTTCTTGGTGCTGGTGCGCTGAAGATTTCTCTTCCGGCGCCCCGCTAGCCGCTACATCACCCCCTTACCAGTGCTAACGCTATCCTAACTTAATCCTAATTACCGGGTAATCTATACCTATTCTTATTGTAGCTGGCTATTTACAAAATGTACAATATATATACGACGTGGCAAGGTTGTCTCACGTTCCGACCTGCAGGTAGTCAGGAAATCTAACGCGTCTACCTGAGCGCGTGTGGACAGGTACCTGCGCGGGGGTCGGCTCGGTCGTCGGTTGCGAGTCTTTGTATCGTACGGTCTCGTCACCGTTTACCGTGTACGCGGGTTTAAGGCGGTCAATGGTTACCGTTGTGTCTTTTCCGCGCACTCGAATCTTGAAATTCTTCCCGTTACGCGAAATAACTGGGAAAGGTCCTTCGTACGCGTTTTGCAATGGGGTCCGCGTTGCGTCGGTACGAAGGTACACGTGGGAGGCGGTCGCTAGGTCTTTGTAGACAAACACTTTGTTGCCACCATGACGCGATCCCGGCACCGGGCGAACGTCGCGGAAGTGTTCGCGTAACTGCCTCACCATGCTCGCGGGGTCTTCGTTGCTCGCCGTGTTGGTAAAAAATTCGGCAGGTAGCCGAACGCTCTCGCCATAGACGAGCTCTGCCGTTGATGCCAGCAGGTCGTCCCGATACGCTGCCCTAATACCTAAAAGTACTACGGGCAACGCATCGGTCCAACGTTGCGTGCCGTGGCACTTTATGGCAGCTTTGAGCTGTCTATGGAAGCGCTCGACCATGCCGTTTGCCGCCGGATGATAGGCTGCAGTTCGAATATGCTTCGCGCCTAATAAATTGCTCAGGTGTTTGAACAACTGCGATTCGAACTGCCTACCCTGGTCCGTTGTGATCCGGATGGGGGTACCGAATCTAGCCACCCATCCGGCGACAAACTCTTTCGCTACCGTTTCTGCCTCGATATTGGCGATCGGAAAGGCTTCGGGCCAACGCGTGAAGCGATCGACGCATGTGAGGCAGTATCTTTTGCCGTCTGATATCGGTAGCGGGCCCACCAAATCGAGATGGATGTGCTCGAATCTGGCGGACGGCGCTTTGAATTCCGATATCGGGCTGAAGACATGTCTACTCGTTTTAGCGCGCTGACATTCGGTACAACTGCGAGCCCAGGCGCGACAGTCGCGTTCTATCGACGGCCAAACAAATCTCTGTTTGCAGAGTTTCGCGGTGGCCTTGATACCTGGATGGGCGCAGTTATGGACAGCTGAGAACGCGTGTCGGCGAAACGGTGCTGTTACGAATGGGCGCGCGACATTCGTTGACACGTCGCAATAGACTTCGACGTCGCTGTCGATTAATTTGACGCGCTTGAGCGTTAATGAGGTGTCGGACGCGGTTAAGAACTTGTCGACTTCTTTGTCGTTTTCTTGCGAACGAGCTAATTCCGCGTAGTCTATGGTCGACGCGATGGATTCGATTCGCGATAGTGCGTCCGCCACCTCATTATCTTTGCCGCTGATGTGCCGAATGTCAGTGGTGAACTGGCCTACGTAATCCAGATACCGAAACTGTCGAGGGGAACATTTGTCGGATCTCTGGTTGAACGCGAAAGTCAGAGGTTTATGATCGGTGTATATCGTGAACGAACGACCTTCGACCATATGTCGGAATTTCTTAACCGCTGTATATATCGCTAGAAGTTCGCGATCGTATGCGCTGTAGTTACGCTGTGCGGGCGACATGGATTTCGTGTGGAAGGCTAGTGGCCTCCACGAATTTCCTTGTCGCTGTTGCAGCGTTGCTCCGATCGCGAAATCCGACGCATCCACCATAATCGCGAGTTGCGAACGACTCGATGGATGCGTTAGTAGCGTAGCGTTGGCAAGTGCATCTTTGGATGCTTGAAACGCTGTTTCCGCTTCACCTGACCATTGGATCGGGGCGTTGCCTTTCGCCGTCCGACCGCTGAGCAGGTGGTGAAGCGGTGTTTGTACCGCCGCGGCGTTAGGTATGAACCGTCTATAAAAGTTTAACATACCGAGGAACCTACGGAGCTGTTTCGCGGTCTCTGGTTTCGGAAATTCGTTTATGGCCTTTACTTTTTCAGGTAGAGGCCTCGTGCCGTTGCCGTTCACAATATACCCGAGAAACTTGACTTCGGTAGCGGCGAATACGCATTTGCTCGGGTTGACGATGACACCGTACTCGTTAAGCCGCTCGAGGAGTTGACGCAGATGTTCCATATGCTCGTCTTCATCGACTGACGCTACTAGAATATCGTCTAGATACGCATAGCAAAAATCGAAACCGCGTAAGAGGGTGTCGATGAAGCGTTGAAACGTCTGCGCCGCGTTGCGCAAACCGAACGGCATGACGGTGTACTCGTACAACCCGAACGGCGTCGTTACCGCGGTCTTCGGAATATCGCGAGGGTTTACCGGTATCTGGTGGTACGCGCGGACCAGGTCTAACGTAGTAAACACTGTCTTCCCTGCTAATGTTCGCGCGAAGTCCTCGATATGTGGTATGGGATACCGGTCGGGGATCGTGCGAGCGTTTAAGGTCCTGTAATCGCCGCAGGGCCGCCATCCGTTGTCCTTCTTCTGCACCATGTGTAGGGCAGAAGCCCACTGGCTTTTAGAAGGACGGATGTGACCCCGAGATAACAGTTCCTCGAACTCTGCGCGAGCGACCTTGTACATATCGGTGGACAATCGGCGGGTCTTACAATACGCGGGAGTGCCGGGAGTCGTTACAATATGATGTACAACATCGTGTTTGACTTGCCTAGGAGTCGCTGTGGGTCGGGTCACGTCGGGAAACTGGGCTAGCAGCTGGTGGTAGCGTGAGTTCCCCGCGATGGTCCGGATGGAGTCCGTGAAACCCACGACGGTGCGTCCCGTTGTCGTCCGTGATGTCGTCTGGTCGATCAGGCGTCGTCGCCTGAGGTCCACCAGTAGGCCGTAGCGCGTGAGGAAGTCGGCGCCAATGATGGGTTTTCCCACGTCGGCGATGATGAACCTCCACTGGAAGGCCCTCCGTAGTCCCAGGTTGAGGTCCATCACGCGGATGCCGTAGGTGCCGATCGTCGATCCGTTTGCCGCAACCATCTCGTATGACGTCTTGCTGACTCGGCCTTTGACGAGTGTGCGTGGATACACACAAAGGTCCGAGCCAGTGTCGACGAGGTATTCGGTCTTCGTCACTTTGTCCGTGACGAAGAGGCGGCAGGTGGATGTTCCGTCACTGGCTGCCGCGGTCAGTGTCGGAGGGACTCGTTTCCCGCATACGAACACGGCTGGCGGCATTTGGTGGACTCCTTCCCAAACCTCTGGTGGTACCAGCAGACGTTCTCCGTCTTACCCGATGACCTGGACGAAGACCGACTCCGTCTGGGCGTCCTGCTTCCCTTGTGACTGCAAGGTCGGGATGTTTCGGCGACTCGAAGCTCCAGTCTCTCCAATCGGTCGATCAGGAGTTCTGCCAGGCGGTCGGACTGCGTTGGGGCCGACGTGCTGGCTACCTGGGTTGGCTGCACCTCCGCGTGGATGTGGTCGGCTATCTCGGCCAGCTTGTTTAATGGCAGGTCTGACTGAGCCGAGACGATCGCTCTGGTCACGTTGGGTAGTCTACCTGACCACAGGGTCCGCAGGAACTCGTCGCTGACTGTGGTACCTGCGAGGTTCCGCATATGGCGTAAGAATTGCGACGGGGTTCGGTTGCCTATTTCCTCCTGCTCCAGCAGCTGTCGAATCCTTTTCCCTTGGGTCGCCGACAGCCTCTTTAGTAGTTCGGACCTTAGTGTCCCGTATTTGTTGGCCTCCGGTGGGTTTATAAATATATCCTGCACCTCCAACGCGTATTTGGGTTCGAGCTGCGACAGTATATAATAAAATTTTGTCGTGTCAGCTGTAATCCCGTTTAGGGCGAACTGTGCTTCGATTTGGCGGAACCACAGCTCGGGTTGCTCAGGCCAGAAGGGTGGGATCTTGATGGCGACCTTGCTGACTTCTGGTGTCGTTGTCGCCATTTCAATAACACTGCACTACACGCACTTCGAGAGAGAAAAAAATATGCGCGTGATTCGACTCAGTCACCCTGATCACGTCGGGGTCACCAAAGAAGGAACAGGGTTATATAAGGCGGGTGCCTTAGAACAAGTGTTCAAAATCAGGTGTACGTGACTGAGTCCTTTATTTACAATAAAGAGTGATGTCGCGAGAGCGTCCGGGGTGGTTCAACTAAAACCGGCGATTCGCTTGGACTCGCGGTTGAACTGTATTGCAACTTAGCAACGACCGGACTAGACTCTAAGTCACTCGGCGGATACGCGGCTGTGTCTCGACTTCGTGACTTCCCCTTCGCGTCGGTAGTCCCTGCCTTATATCTTCAAAAATGCTTGTCGGCTGATTGGTGGAAGTCCTTGCGGGGAACTTCCACCAATCCGTGCATTTTGCATAACACGCCCACGTTCCACGCCTCTCGTGCGTGAGAAGGGTGAGCGTGTCGTTCTGTTAAAAATCTAATTTTGGTGATGCAGCGGGGTGTCTTCCGGGCCCCGTGCTAAGTGCGGTACGTGACTGCTGGCTTACGTCAACGGGCCCAGCTTTCCCGGGTGATAGAAACCAGGCACGCGTCGCTGGGACACTCTAGGCTGGAGACCCTTAGACTACCCAAAATTTATGGCGTCCACTTGCGCTATTGAGTTCGTCGCTAGGAACTACAAGGACACATCTGTCCGCTAAGTGGCCAAAAACGTTAAAATCGTTTTCTCACAAATAGCGTCTTATGCTGTGCAAACCATAAATCTTTCTTGGTGCTGGTGCGCTGAAGATTTCTCTTCCGGCGCCCCGCTAGCCGCTACAGCAGAATATACCAGAATATACTTGAATATACCAGAATATACCATAATATTACTCGAAGATACCATAATATTACTCGAATGTAGAAGAATATACGAGAATATACGATAATATTACTAGAATATAGGAGAATATACCATAATATTACTAGAATATTGAAGAATATTCGAGAATATAATAGAATGTAGCAGAATATACCAGAATATACTTGAATATACCAGTATATACCATAATATTACTTGAATATGGAAGAATATACGAGAATATACCATAATATTACTAGAATATAGAAGAATATACCAGAATATACCATAATATTACTAGAATATAGAAGAATATTCGAGAATATACTAGAATATAGCAGAATATACCAGAATATACTTGAATATACCAGAATATACCATAATATTACTCGAATATGGAAGAATATACGAGAATATACCTGAATATACCTGAATATACTAGAATATAGCAGAATATACCAGAATATACTTGAATATACCTGAATATACCATAATATTACTCGAATATAGAAGAATATATGAGAATATACGATAATATTACGAGAATATAGGAGAATATACCATAACATTACTAGAATATAGCAGAATATACCAGAATATACTTGAATATACCAGAATATACCATAATATTACTAGAATATAGAAGAATATACGAGAATATACCAAAATATACTAGAATATAGCAGAATATACCAGAATATACTTGAATATACCAGAATATACCATAATATTACTAGAATATAGAAGAATATACGAGAATATACCATAATATTACTAGAATATAGAAGAATATACCAAAATGTACCATAATATTACTAGAATATAGAAGAATATAGCAGAATATACCAGAATATACCTGAATATACTAGAATATAGCAGAATATACCAGAATATACTTGAATATACCAGAATATACCATAATATGACTCGAATATAGAAGAATATACGAGAATATACGATAATATTACTAGAATATAGGAGAATATACCATAATATTACTAGAATATAGAAGAATATACGAGAATATACCAAAATATACTAGAATATAGCAGAATATAGTAGAATATACGAGAATATAGCAGAATATCAAAGAATATACCATAATATTACTAGAATATAGAAGAATATACGAGAATATACCTGAATATACTAGAATATAGCAGAATATACCAGGATATACTTGAATATACCAGAATATTACTCGAATATAGAAGAATATACGAGAATATACCTGAATATACCTGAATATACTAGAATATAGCAGAATATACCAGAATATACTTGAATATACCAGAATATACCATAATATTACTCGAATATAGAAGAATATATGAGAATATACGATAATATTACTAGAATATAGGAGAATATACCATAACATTACTAGAATATAGAAGAATATTCGAGAATATACTAGAATATAGCAGAATATACCAGAATGTACCTGAATATACCAGAATATACCATAATATTACTAGAATATAGAAGAATATACGAGAATATACCATAATATTACTAGAATATAGAAGAATATACCAGAATATACCATAATATTACTAGAATATAGAAGAATATACCAGAATATACCATAATATTACTAGAATATAGAAGAATATACCAGAATATACCATAATATTACTCGAATATAGAAGAATATATGAGAATATACGATAATATTACTAGAATATAGGAGAATATACCATAACATTACTAGAATATAGAAGAATATTCGAGAATATACTAGAATATAGCAGAATATACCAGAATATACTTGAATATACGAGAATATACCATAATATTACTCGAATATGGAAGAATATACGAGAATATACCATATTATTACTAGAATATAGAAGAATATACCAGAATATACCATAATATTACTAGAATATAGAAGAATATACCAGAATATACCATAATATTACTAGAATATAGAAGAATATACGAGAATATACCATAATATTACTAGAATATAGAAGAATATACCAGAATATACCATAATATTACTAGAATATAGGAGAATATACCATAATATTACTAGAATATAGAAGAATATTCGAGAATATACTAGAATATAGCAGAATATACCAGAATATACTTGAATATACCAGAATATACTTGAATATACCAGAATATACCATAACATTACTCGAATATACCATAATACTACTCGAATGTAGAAGAATATACCAGAATATATCATAATATTACTAGAATATAGAAGAATATACCAGAATATACCATAATATTACTAGAATATAGAAGAATATACCAGAATATACTATAATATTACTAGAATATAGAAGAATATACCAGAATATACCATAATATTACTAGAATATAGAAGAATATAACAGAATATACCTGAATATACCTGAATATACTAGAATATAGCAGAATATACCAGAATATACTTGAATATACCAGAATATACCATAATATTACTCGAAGATACCATAATATTACTCGAATGTAGAAGAATATACGAGAATATACGATAATATTACTAGAATATAGGAGAATATACCATAATATTACTAGAATATTGAAGAATATTCGAGAATATAATAGAATGTAGCAGAATATACCAGAATATACTTGAATATACCAGTATATACCATAATATTACTTGAATATGGAAGAATATACGAGAATATACCATAATATTACTAGAATATAGAAGAATATACCAGAATATACCATAATATTACTAGAATATAGAAGAATATTCGAGAATATACTAGAATATAGCAGAATATACCAGAATATACTTGAATACACCAGAATATACCATAATATTACTCGAATATGGAAGAATATACGAGAATATACCTGAATATACCTGAATATACTAGAATATAGCAGAATATACCAGAATATACTTGAATATACCATAATACACCATAATATTACTCGAATATAGAAGAATATACGAGAATATACCATAATATTACTAGAATATAGAAGAATATACCAGAATATACCATAATATTACTAGAATATAGAAGAATATACGAGAATATACCTGAATATACTAGAATATAGCAGAGTATGCCAAAATATACCATAATATTACTAGAAAATAGAAGAATATACGAGAATATACCTCAATATACTAGAATATAGCAGAATATACCAGAATATACTTGAATATACCAGAATATACCATAATATTACTCGAATATAGAAGAATATTCGAGAATATACTAGAATATAGCAGAATATACCAGAATATACTTGAATATACCAGAATATACCATAATATTACTTGAATATGGAAGCATATACGAGAATATACCATAAAATTACTAGAATATAGAAGAATATACCAGAATATACCATAACATTACTAGAATATAGAAGAATATACCAGAATATATCATAATATTACTAGAATATAGAAGAATATACCAGAATATACCATAATATTACTAGAATATAGAAGAATATACCAGAATATACCATAATATTACTAGAATATAGAAGAATATACCAGAATATACCATAATATTACTAGAATATAGAAGAATATAACAGAATATACCTGAATATACCTGAATATACTAGAATATAGCAGAATATACCAGAATATACTTGAATATACCAGAATATACCATAATATTACTCGAAGATACCATAATATTACTCGAATGTAGAAGAATATACGAGAATATACGATAATATTACTAGAATATAGGAGAATATACCATAATATTACTAGAATATTGAAGAATATTCGAGAATATAATAGAATATAGCAGAATATACCAGAATATACTTGAATATACCAGAATATACTATAATATTACTAGAATATAGAAGAATATAACAGAATATACCTGAATATACCTGAATATACTAGAATATAGCAGAATATACCAGAATATACTTGAATATACCAGAATATACCATAATATTACTCGAAGATACCATAATATTACTCGAATGTAGAAGAATATACGAGAATATACGATAATATTACTAGAATATAGGAGAATATACCATAATATTACTAGAATATTGAAGAATATTCGAGAATATAATAGAATGTAGCAGAATATACCAGAATATACTTGAATATACCAGTATATACCATAATATTACTTGAATATGGAAGAATATACGAGAATATACCATAATATTACTAGAATATAGAAGAATATACCAGAATATACCATAATATTACTAGAATATAGAAGAATATTCGAGAATATACTAGAATATAGCAGAATATACCAGAATATACTTGAATATACCAGAATATACCATAATATTACTCGAATATGGAAGAATATACGAGAATATACCTGAATATACCTGAATATACTAGAATATAGCAGAATATACCAGAATATACTTGAATATACCTGAATATACCATAATATTACTCGAATATAGAAGAATATATGAGAATATACGATAATATTACGAGAATATAGGAGAATATACCATAACATTACTAGAATATAGCAGAATATACCAGAATATACTTGAATATACCAGAATATACCATAATATTACTAGAATATAGAAGAATATACGAGAATATACCATAATATTACTAGAATATAGAAGAATATACCAGAATATACCATAATATTACTAGAATATAGAAGAATATAACAGAATATACCTGAATATACCTGAATATACTAGAATATAGCAGAATATACCAGAATATACTTGAATATACCAGAATATACCATAATATTACTCGAATATACCATAATATTACTCGAATGTAGAAGAATATACGAGAATATACGATAATATTACTAGAATATAGGAGAATATACCATAATATTACTAGAATATAGAAGAATATTCGAGAATATACTAGAATATAGCAGAATATACCAGAATATACTTGAATATACCAGAATATACCATAATATTACTTGAATATGGAAGAATATACGAGAATATACCATAATATTACTAGAATATAGAAGAATATACCAGAATATACCATAATATTACTAGAATATAGAAGAATATACGAGAATATACCAAAATATACTAGAATATAGCAGAATATACCAGAATATACTTGAATATACCAGAATATACCATAATATTACTAGAATATAGAAGAATATACGAGAATATACCATAATATTACTAGAATATAGAAGAATATACCAGAATATACCATAATATTACTAGAATATAGAAGAATATACCAGAATATACCAGAATATACCTGAATATACTAGAATATAGCAGAATATACCAGAATATACTTGAATATACCAGAATATACCATAATATGACTCGAATATAGAAGAATATACGAGAATATACGATAATATTACTAGAATATAGGAGAATATACCATAATATTACTAGAATATAGAAGAATATACGAGAATATACCAAAATATACTAGAATATAGCAGAATATAGTAGAATATACGAGAATATAGCAGAATATCAAAGAATATACCATAATATTACTAGAATATAGAAGAATATACGAGAATATACCATAATATTACTAGAATATAGAAGAATATACCAGAATATACCATAATATTACTAGAATATAGAAGAATATTCGAGAATATACTAGAATATAGCAGAATATACCAGAATATACTTGAATACACCAGAATATACCATAATATTACTCGAATATGGAAGAATATACGAGAATATACCTGAATATACCTGAATATACTAGAATATAGCAGAATATACCAGAATATACTTGAATATACCTGAATATACCATAATATTACTCGAATATAGAAGAATATATGAGAATATACGATAATATTACGAGAATATAGGAGAATATACCATAACATTACTAGAATATAGCAGAATATACCAGAATATACTTGAATATACCAGAATATACCATAATATTACTAGAATATAGAAGAATATACGAGAATATACCATAATATTACTAGAATATAGAAGAATATACCAGAATATACCATAATATTACTAGAATATAGAAGAATATACCAGAATATACCTGAATATACCTGAATATACTAGAATATAGCAGAATATACCAGAATATACTTGAATATACCAGAATATACTTGAATATACCAGAATATACCATAATAGTACTCGAATATGGAAGAATATACGAGAATATACGATAATATTACTAGAATATAGAAGAATATACCAGAATATACCATAATATTACTAGAATATAGAAGAATATACCAGAATATACCATAATATTACTAGAATATAGAAGAATATAACAGAATATACCTGAATATACCTGAATATACTAGAATATAGCAGAATATACCAGAATATACTTGAATATACCAGAATATACCATAATATTACTCGAATATACCATAATATTACTCGAATGTAGAAGAATATACGAGAATATACGATAATATTACTAGAATATAGGAGAATATACCATAATATTACTAGAATATAGAAGAATATTCGAGAATATACTAGAATATAGCAGAATATACCAGAATATACTTGAATATACCAGAATATACCATAATATTACTCGAATATACCATAATATTACTCGAATGTAGAAGAATATACGAGAATATACGATAATATTACTAGAATATAGGAGAATATACCATAACATTACTAGAATATAGAAGAATATACCAGAATATATCATAATATTACTAGAATATAGAAGAATATACCAGAATATACCATAATATTACTAGAATATAGAAGAATATACCAGAATATACCATAATATTACTAGAATATAGAAGAATATACCAGAATATACCATAATATTACTAGAATATAGAAGAATATAACAGAATATACCTGAATATACCTGAATATACTAGAATATTGCAGAATATACCAGAATATACTTGAATATACCAGAATATACCATAATATTACTCGAAGATACCATAATATTACTCGAATGTAGAAGAACATACGAGAATATGCGATAATATTACTAGAATATAGGAGAATATACCATAATATTACTAGAATATTGAAGAATATTCGAGAATATAATAGAATATAGCAGAATATACCAGAATATACTTGAATATACCAGAATATACCATAATATTACTAGAATATAGAAGAATATAACAGAATATACCTGAATATACCTGAATATACTAGAATATAGCAGAATATACCAGAATATACTTGAATATACCAGAATATACCATAATATTATTCGAATATACCATAATATTACTCGAATATAGAAGAATATACGAGAATATACGATAATATTGCTAGAATATAGGAGAATATACCATAATATTACTAGAATATAGAAGAATATTCGAGAATATACTAGAATATAGCAGAATATACCAGAATATACTTGAATATACCAGTATATACCATAATATTACTTGAATATGGAAGAATATAAAAGAATATACCATAATATTACTAGAATATAGAAGAATATACCAGAATATACCATAATATTACTAGAATATAGAAGAATATTCGAGAATATACTAGAATATAGCAGAATATACCAGAATATACTTGAATATACCAGAATATACCATAATATTACTCGAATATGGAAGAATATACGAGAATATACCTGAATATACCTGAATATACTAGAATATAGCAGAATATACCAGAATATACTTGAATATACCTGAATATACCATAATATTACTCGAATATAGAAGAATATATGAGAATATACGATAATATTACGAGAATATAGGAGAATATACCATAACATTACTAGAATATAGCAGAATATACCAGAATATACTTGAATATACCAGAATATACCATAATATTACTAGAATATAGAAGAATATACGAGAATATACCATAATATTACTAGAATATAGAAGAATATACCAGAATATACCATAATATTACTAGAATATAGAAGAATATAACAGAATATACCTGAATATACCTGAATATACTAGAATATAGCAGAATATACCAGAATATACTTGAATATACCAGAATATACCATAATATTACTCGAATATACCATAATATTAATCGAATGTAGAAGAATATACGAGAATATACGATAATATTACTAGAATATAGGAGAATATACCATAATATTACTAGAATATAGAAGAATATTCGAGAATATACTAGAATATAGCAGAATATACCAGAATATACTTGAATATACCAGAATATACCATAATATTACTTGAATATGGAAGAATATACGAGAATATACCATAATATTACTAGAATATAGAAGAATATACCAGAATATACCATAATATTACTAGAATATAGAAGAATATACGAGAATATACCAAAATATACTAGAATATAGCAGAATATACCAGAATATACTTGAATATACCAGAATATACCATAATATTACTAGAATATAGAAGAATATACGAGAATATACCATAATATTACTAGAATATAGAAGAATATACCAGAATATACCATAATATTACTAGAATATAGAAGAATATACCAGAATATACCAGAATATACCTGAATATACTAGAATATAGCAGAATATACCAGAATATACTTGAATATACCAGAATATACCATAATATGACTCGAATATAGAAGAATATACGAGAATATACGATAATATTACTAGAATATAGGAGAATATACCATAATATTACTAGAATATAGAAGAATATACGAGAATATACCAGAATATACTTGAATATACCAGAATATTACTCGAATATAGAAGAATATACGAGAATATACCTGAATATACCTGAATATACTAGAATATAGCAGAATATACCAGAATATACTTGAATATACCAGAATATACCATAATATTACTCGAATATAGAAGAATATATGAGAATGTACGATAATATTACTAGAATATAGGAGAATATACCATAACATTACTAGAATATAGAAGAATATTCGAGAATATACTAGAATATAGCAGAATATACCAGAATATACTTGAATATACCAGAATATACCATAATATTACTAGAATATAGAAGAATATACGAGAATATACCATAATATTACTAGAATATAGAAGAATATACCAGAATATACCATAATATTACTAGAATATAGAAGAATATACCAGAATATACCAGAATATACCTGAATATACTAGAATATAGCAGAATATACCAGAATATACTTCAATATACCAGAATATACCATAATATGACTCGAATATAGAAGAATATACGAGAATATACGATAATATTACTAGAATATAGGAGAATATACCATAATATTACTAGAATATAGAAGAATATTCCAGAATATACTAGAATATAGCAGAATATACCAGAATATACTTGAATATACCAGTATATACCATAATATTACTTGAATATGGAAGAATATACGAGAATATACCATAATATTACTAGAATATAGAAGAATATACCAGAATATACCATAATATTACTAGAATATAGAAGAATATTCGAGAATATACTAGAATATAGCAGAATATACCAGAATATACTTGAATATACCAGAATATACCATAATATTACTCGAATATGGAAGAATATACGAGAATATACCTGAATATACCTGAATATACTAGAATATAGCAGAATATACCAGAATATACTTGAATATACCTGAATATACCATAATATTACTCGAATATAGAAGAATATATGAGAATATACGATAATATTACGAGAATATAGGAGAATATACCATAACATTACTAGAATATAGCAGAATATACCAGAATATACTTGAATATACCAGAATATACCATAATATTACTAGAATATAGAAGAATATACGAGAATATACCATAATATTACTAGAATATAGAAGAATATACCAGAATATACCATAATATTACTAGAATATAGAAGAATATACCAGAATATACCTGAATATACCTGAATATACTAGAATATAGCAGAATATACCAGAATATACTTGAATATACCAGAATATACTTGAATATACCAGAATATACTTGAATATACCAGAATATACCATAATATTACTCGAATATGGAAGAATATACGAGAATATACGATAATATTACTAGAATATAGAAGAATATACCAGAATATACCATAATATTACTAGAATATAGAAGAATATACCAGAATATACCATAATATTACTAGAATATAGAAGAATATAACAGAATATACCTGAATATACCTGAATATACTAGAATATAGCAGAATATACCAGAATATACTTGAATATACCAGAATATACCATAATATTACTCGAATATACCATAATATTACTCGAATGTAGAAGAATATACGAGAATATACGATAATATTACTAGAATATAGGAGAATATACCATAATATTACTAGAATATAGAAGAATATTCGAGAATATACTAGAATATAGCTGAATATACCAGAATATACTTGAATATACCAGAATATACCATAATATTACTTGAATATGGAAGTATATACGAGAATATACCAAAATATACTAGAATATAGCAGAATATAGTAGAATATACGAGAATATAGCAGAATATCAAAGAATATACCATAATATTACTAGAATATAGAAGAATATACGAGAATATACCTGAATATACTAGAATATAGCAGAATATACCAGAATATACTTGAATATACCAGAATATTACTCGAATATAGAAGAATATACGAGAATATACCTGAATATACCTGAATATACTAGAATATAGCAGAATATACCAGAATATACTTGAATATACCAGAATATACCATAATATTACTCGAATATAGAAGAATATATGAGAATATACGATAATATTACTAGAATATAGGAGAATATACCATAACATTACTAGAATATAGAAGAATATTCGAGAATATACTAGAATATAGCAGAATATACCAGAATATACTTGAATATACCAGAATATACCATAATATTACTAGAATATAGAAGAATATACGAGAATATACCATAATATTACTAGAATATAGAAGAATATACCAGAATATACCATAATATTACTAGAATATAGAAGAATATACCAGAATATACCAGAATATACCTGAATATACTAGAATATAGCAGAATATACCAGAATATACTTCAATATACCAGAATATACCATAATATGACTCGAATATAGAAGAATATACGAGAATATACGATAATATTACTAGAATATAGGAGAATATACCATAATATTACTAGAATATAGAAGAATATTCCAGAATATACTAGAATATAGCAGAATATACCAGAATATACTTGAATATACCAGAATATACCATAATATTACTCGAATATGGAAGAATATACGAGAATATACCATAATATTAATATAATATAGAAGAATATACCAGAATATACCTGAATATACCTAAATATACTAGAATATAGCAGAATATACCAGAATATACTTGAATATACCAGACTATACCATAATATTACTAGAATATAGAAGAATATACGAGAATATACCATAATATTACTAGAATATAGAAGAATATACCATAATATAACTATAATATAGAAGAATATACCAGAATATACCTGAATATACCTAAATATACTAGAATATAGCAGAATATACCAGAATATACTTGAATATACCAGAATATACCATAATATTACTCGAATATAGAAGAATATACGAGAATATACCAGAATATACTAGAATATAGCAGAATATACTAGAATATAGCAGAATATACCAGAATATACCAGAATATACCATAATATTACTAGAATATAGAAGAATATACCAGAATATACCATAATATTACTAGAATATAGAAGAATATACAAGAATATACCATAATATTACTAGAATATAGAAGAATATAACAGAATATACCTGAATATACCTGAATATACTAGAATATAGCAGAATATACCTGAATATACCTGAATATACTAGAATATAGCAGAATATACCAGAATATACTTGAATATACCAGAATATACCATAATATTATTCGAATATACCATAATATTACTCGAATATAGAAGAATATACGAGAATATACGATAATATTGCTAGAATATAGGAGAATATACCATAATATTACTAGAATATAGAAGAATATTCGAGAATATACTAGAATATAGCAGAATATACCAGAATATACTTGAATATACCAGTATATACCATAATATTACTTGAATATGGAAGAATATACGAGAATATACCATAATATTACTAGAATATAGAAGAATATACCAGAATATACCAAAATATTACTAGAATATAGAAGAATATACCAGAATATACCATAATATTACTAGAATATAGAAGAATATACCAGAATATACCATAATATTACTAGAATATAGAAGAAAATACCAGAATATACCATAATATTACTAGAATATAGAAGAATATAACAGAATATACCATAATATTACTAGAATATAGAAGAATATACCAGAATATACCATAATATTACTAGAATATAGAAGAATATACGAGAATATACCAGAATATACTAGAATATAGCAGAATATACTAGAATATAGCAGAATATACCAGAATATACTTGAATATACCAGAATATACTTGAATATACCAGAATATACCATAATATTACTCGAATATGGAAGAATATACGAGAATATACCATAATATTACTATAATATAGAAGAATATACCAGAATATACCTGAATATACCTAAATATACTAGAATATAGCAGAATATACCAGAATATACTTGAATATACCAGTATATACCATAATATTACTTGAATATGGAAGAATATACGAGAATATACCATAATATTACTAGAATATAGAAGAATATACCAGAATATACCATAATATTACTAGAATATAGAAGAATATTCGAGAATATACTAGAATATTGCAGAATATACCAGAATATACTTGAATATACCAGAATATACTTGAATATACCAGAATATACTTGAATATACCAGAATATACTTGAATATACCAGAATATACTTGAATATACCAGAATATACCATAATATTACTCGAATATGGAAGAATATACGAGAATATACGGTAATATTACTAGAATATAGAAGAATATACCAGAATATACCATAATATTACTAGAATATAGAAGAATATACCAGAATATACCATAATATTACTAGAATATAGAAGAATATAACAGAATATACCTGAATATACCTGAATATACTAGAATATAGCAGAATATACCAGAATATACTTGAATATACCAGAATATACCATAATATTACTCGAATATACGATAATATTAGTAGAATATAGGAGAATATACCATAATATTACTAGAATATAGAAGAATATTCGAGAATATACTAGAATATAGAAGAATATTCGAGAATATACTAGAATATAGAAGAATATACCAGAATATACCATAATATTACTAGAATATAGAAGAATATACCAGAATATACCATAATATTACTAGAATATAGAAGAATATACCAGAATATACCATAATATTACTAGAATATAGAAGAAAATACCAGAATATACCATAATATTACTAGAATATAGAAGAATATAACAGAATATACCATAATATTACTAGAATATAGAAGAATATACCAGAATATACCATAATATTACTAGAATATAGAAGAATATACGAGAATATACCAGAATATACTAGAATATAGCAGAATATACTAGAATATAGCAGAATATACCAGAATATACTTGAATATACCAGAATATACTTGAATATACCAGAATATACCATAATATTACTCGAATATGGAAGAATATACGAGAATATACCATAATATTACTATAATATAGAAGAATATACCAGAATATACCTGAATATACCTAAATATACTAGAATATAGCAGAATATACCAGAATATACTTGAATATACCAGAATATACCATAATATTACTCGAATATAGAAGAATATACGAGAATATACGATATTATTACTAGAATATAGGAGAATATACCTTAATATTACTAGAATATAGAAGAATATACCAGAATATACCATAATATTACTAGAATATAGAAGAATATACCAGAATAAACCATAATATTACTAGAATATAGAAGAATATACGAGAATATACCAGAATATACTAGAATATAGCAGAATATACTAGAATATAACAGAATATACCAGAATATACCAGAATATACCAGAATATACCATAATATTACTAGAATATAGAAGAATATACCAGAATATACCATAACATTACTAGAATATAGTAGAATATAACAGAATATACCTGAATATACCTGAATATACTAGAATATAGCAGAATATACCAGAATATACTTGAATATACAAGAATATACCATAATATTACTCGAATATACCATAATATTACTCGAATGTAGAAGAATATACGAGAATATACGATAATATTACTAGAATATAGGAGAATATACCATAATATTACTAGAATATAGAAGAATATACCAGAATATACCATAATATTACTAGAATATAGAAGAATATAACAGAATATACCTGAATATACCTGAATATACTAGAATATAGCAGAATATACCAGAATATACTTGAATATACCAGAATATACCATAATATTACTCGAATATACCATAATATTACTCGAATGTAGAAGAATATACGAGAATATACGATAATATTACTAGAATATAGGAGAATATACCATAACATTACTAGAATATAGAAGAATATTCGAGAATATACTAGAATATAGCAGAATATACCAGAATATACTTGAATATACCAGAATATACCATAATATTACTAGAATATAGAAGAATATTCGAGAGTATACTAGAATATAGAAGAATATACCAGAATATACTTGAATATACCAGAATATACCATAATATTACTCGAATATGGAAGAATATACGAGAATATACCTGAATATACCTGAATATACTAGAATATAGCAGAATATAGCAGAATATACTTGAATATACCTGAATATACCATAATATTACTCGAATATAGAAGAATATATGAGAATATACGATAATATTACGAGAATATAGGAGAATATACCATAACATTACTAGAATATAGCAGAATATACCAGAATATACATGAATATACCAGAATATACCATAATATTACTAGAATATAGAAGAATATACGAGAATATACCATAATATTCCTAGAATATAGAAGAATATACCAGAATATTCCATAATATTACTAGAATATAGAAGAATATACCAGAATATACCTGAATATACCTGAATATACTAGAATATAGCAGAATATACCAGAATATACTTGAATATACCAGAATATACTTGAATATACCAGAATATACCATAATATTACTCGAATATGGAAGAATATACGAGAATATACGATAATATTACTAGAATATAGAAGAATATACCAGAATATACCATAATATTACTAGAATATAGAAGAATATTCGAGAATATACTAGAATATAGCAGAATATACCAGAATATACTTGAATATACCAGAATATACCATAATATTACTTGAATATGGAAGAATATACGAGAATATACCATAATATTACTAGAATATAGAAGAATATACCAGAATATACCATAATATTACTAGAATATAGAAGAATATAACAGAATATACCTGAATATACCTGAATATACTAGAATATAGCAGAATATACCAGAATATACTTGAATATACCAGAATATACCATAATATTACTCGAATATACCATAATATTACTCGAATGTAGAAGAATAAACGAGAATATACGATAATATTACTAGAATATAGGAGAATATACCATAATATTACTAGAATATTGAAGAATATTCGAGAATATACTAGAATATAGCAGAATATACCAGAATATACTTGAATATACCATAATATTACTTGAATATGGAAGAATATACGAGAATATACCATAAAATTACTAGAATATAGAAGAATATACCAGAATATACCATAATATTACTAGAATATAGAAGAATATACCAGAATATACCTGAATATACCTGAATATACTAGAATATAGCAGAATATACCAGAATATACTTGAATATACCAGAATATACTTGAATATACCAGAATATACCATAATATTACTCGAATATGGAAGAATATACGAGAATATACGATAATATTACTAGAATATAGAAGAATATACCAGAATATACCATAATATTACTAGAATATAGAAGAATATACCAGAATATGCCATAATATTAAGAGAATATAGAAGAATATAACAGAATATACTTGAATATACCTGAATATACTAGAATATAGCAGAATATACCAGAATATACTTGAATATACCAGAATATACCATAATATTACTCGAATATACCATAATATTACTCGAATGTAGAAGAATATACGAGAATATACGATAATATTACTAGAATATAGGAGAATATACCATAATATTACTAGAATATAGAAGAATATTCGAGAATATACTAGAATATAGCAGAATATACCAGAATATACTTGAATATACCAGAATATACCATAATATTACTCGAATATGGAAGAATATATGAGAATATACGATAATATTACTAGAATATAGGAGAATATACCATAACATTACTAGAATATAGAAGAATATTCGAGAATATACTAGAATATAGCAGAATATACCAGAATATACTTGAATATAACAGAATATACCATAATATTACTAGAATATAGAAGAATATACGAGAATATACCATAATATTACTAGAATATAGAAGAATATACCAGAATATACCATAATATTACTAGAATATAGAAGAATATACCAGAATATACTTGAATATACCAGAATATACCATAATATTACTCGAATATAGAAGAATATACGAGAATATACCTGAATATACCTGAATATACTAGAATATAGCAGAATATACCAGAATATACTTGAATATACCAGAATATACTAGAATATAGCAGAATATACCAGAATATACTTGAATATACCAGAATATACCATAATATTACTCGAATATGGAAGAATATACGAGAATATACCATAATATTACTAGAATATAGAAGAATATACCAGAATATACCACAATATTACTAGAATATAGAAGAACATACCAGAATATACTTGAATATACCAGAATATACCATAATATTACTCGAATATACCATAATATTACTCGAATATACCATAATATTACTCGAATATAGATGAATATACGAGAATATACGATAATATTACGAGAATATAGGAGAATATACCATAATATTACTAGAATATAGAAGAATATTCGAGAATATACTAGAATATAGCAGAATATACCAGAATATACTTGAATATACCAGAATATACCATAATATTACTCGAATATGGAAGAATATACCAGTATATACCATAATATTACTTGAAAATGGAAGAATATACGAGAATATACCATAATATTACTCGAATATAGAAGAATATACGAGAATATACCTGAATATACCTGAATATACTAGAATATAGCAGAATATACCAGAATATACATGAATATACCTGAATATACCATAATATTACTCGAATATAGAAGAATATATGAGAATATACGATAATATTACTAGAATATAGGAGAATATACCATAACATTACTAGAATATAGAAGAACATACGAGAATATACCATAATATTACTAGAATATAGAAGAATATACCAGAATATACCATAATATTACTAGAATATAGAAGAATATACCAGAATATGACATAATATTAAGAGAATATAGAAGAATATAGCAGAATATACTCGAATATACCTGAATATACTAGAATATAGCAGAATATACCAGAATATACTTGAATATACCAGAATATACCATAATATTACTCGAATATACCATAATATTACTCGAATGTAGAAGAATATACGAGAATATACGATAATATTACTAGAATATAGGAGAATATACCATAATATTACTAGAATATAGAAGAATATTCGAGAATATACTAGAATATAGCAGAATATACCAGAATATACTTGAATATACCAGAATATACCATAATATTACTTGAATATGGAAGAATATACGAGAATATACCATAATATTACTAGAATATAGAAGAATATACCAGAATATACCATAATATTACTAGAATGTAGAAGAATATACCAGAATATACCATAATATTACTAGAATATAGAAGAATATACCAGAATATACCATAATATTACTAGAATATAGAAGAATATACCAGAATATACCATAATATTACTAGAATATAGAAGAATATACGAGAATATACCAGAATATACCAGAATATACCATAATATTACTTGAATATGGAAGAACATACGAGAATATACCATAATATTACTAGAATATAGAAGAATATACCAGAATATACCATAATATTACTAGAATATAGAAGAATATACCAGAATATACCATAATATTAATAGAATATAGAAGAATATACGAGAATATACCAGAATATACTAGAATATAGCAGAATATACTAGAATATAGCAGAATATACCACAATATACCAGAATATACCAGAATATACCATAATATTACTCGAATATACCATAATATTACTTGAATATACCATAATATTACTCGAATATGGAAGAATATACGAGAATATACCATAATATTACTAGAATATAGAAGAATATGCCAGAATATACCTGAATATACCTGAATATACTAGAATATAGCAGAATATACCAGAATATACTTGAATATACCAGAATATACCATAATATTACTAGAATATAGAAGTATATACCAGAATATACCATAATATTACTAGAATATAGAAGAATATACCAGAATATGCCATAATATTAAGAGAATATAGAAGAATATAACAGAATATACTTCAATATACCTGAATATACTAGAATATAGCAGAATATACCAGAATATACTTGAATATACCAGAACATACCATAATATTACTCGAATGTAGAAGAATACACGAGAATATACGATAATATTACTAGAATATAGGAGAATATACCATAATATTACTAGAATATAGAAGAATATTTGAGAATATACTAGAATATAGCAGAATATACCAGAATATACTTGAATATACCAGAATATACCATAATATTACTCGAATATAGAAGAATATCCGAGAATATACGATAATATTACTAGAATATAGGAGAATATACCATAATATTACTCGAATATAGAAGAATATACGAGAATATACCAAAATATACTAGAATATAGCAGAATATAGTAGAATATACGAGAATATAGCAGAATATCAAAGAATATACCATAATATTACTAGAATATAGAAGAATATACGAGAATATACCTGAATATACTAGAATATAGCAGAATATACCAGAATATACTTGAATATACCAGAATATTACTCGAATATAGAAGAATATACGAGAATATACCTGAATATACCTGAATATACTAGAATATAGCAGAATATACCAGAATATACTTGAATATACCAGAATATACCATAATATTACTCGAATATAGAAGAATATATAAGAATATACGATAATATTACTAGAATATAGGAGAATATACCATAACATTACTAGAATATAGAAGAATATTCGAGAATATACTAGAACATAGCAGAATATACCAGAATATACTTGAATATACCAGAATATACCATAATATTACTAGAATATACAAGAATATACGAGAATATACCATAATATTACTAGAATATACCAGAATATACCATAATATTACTCGAATATGGAAGAATATACGAGAATATACCATAATATTACTAGAATATAGAAGAATATACCAGAATATACCATAATATTACTAGAATATAGAAGAATATACCAGAATATACCATAATATTACTCGAATGTAGAAGAATATACGAGAATATACGATAATATTACTAGAATATAGGAGAATATACCATAATATTACTAGAATATAGAAGAATATTCGAGAATATACTAGAATATAGCAGAATATACCAAAATATACTTGAATATACCAGAATATACTAGAACATAGCAGAATATACCAGAATATACTTGAATATACCAGAATATACCATAATATTACTCGAATATGGAAGAATATACGAGAATATACCATAATATTACTAGAATATAGTAGAATATACCAGAATATACCATAATATTACTAGAATATAGAAGAATATACCAGAATATACTTGAATATACCAGAATATACCATAATATTACTCGAATATACCATAATATTACTCGAATATACCATAATATTACTCGAATATAGAAGAATATACGAGAATATACGACAATATTACGAGAATATAGGAGAATATACCATAATATTACTAGAATATAGAAGAATATTCGAGAATATACTAGAATATAGCAGAATATACCAGAATATACTTGAATATACCAGAATATACCATAATATTACTCGAATATGGAAGAATATACCAGTATATACCATAATATTACTTGAAAATGGAAGAATATACGAGAATATACCATAATATTACTCGAATATAGAAGAATATACGAGAATATACCTGAATATACCTGAATATACTAGAATATAGCAGAATATACCAGAATATACATGAATATACCTGAATATACCATAATATTACTCGAATATAGAAGAATATATGAGAATATACGATAATATTACTAGAATATAGGAGAATATACCATAACATTACTAGAATATAGAAGAATATTCGAGAATATACTAGAATATAGCAGATTATACCAGAATATACTTGAATATACCAGAATATACCATAATATTACTCGAATATGGAAGAATATACGAGAATATACCATAATATTACTAGAATATAGAAGAATATACCAGAATATACCATAATATTACTAGAATATAGAAGAATATACCAGAATATACCATAATATTACTAGAATATAGAAGAATATAACAGAATATACCTGAATATACCTGAATATACTAGAATATAGCAGAATATACCAGAATATACTTGAATATACCAGAATTTACCATAATATTACTCGAATATACCATAATATTACTCGAATGTAGAAGAATATACGAGAATATACGATAATATTACTAGAATATAGGACAATATACCATAATATTACTAGAATATAGAAGAATATTCGAGAATATACTAGAATATAGCAGAATATACCAGAATATACTTGAATATACCAGAATATACCATAATATTACTTGAATATGGAAGAATATAGGAGAATATACCATAATATTACTAGAATATAGAAGAATATACCAGAATATACCATAGTATTACTAGAATATAGAAGAATATACCAGAATATACCATAATATTACTCGAATATAGAAGAATATACGAGAATATACTTGAATATTATTGAATATACTAGAATATAGCAGAATATACCAGAATATACTTGAATATACCAGAATATACCATAACATTACTAGAATATAGAAGAATATTCGAGAATATACTAGAATATAGCAGAGTATACCAGAATATACTTGAATATACCATAATATTACTCGAATATAGAAGAATATACGAGAATATACGATAATATTACTAGAATATAGGAGAATATACCATAATATTACTAGAATATAGAAGAATATTCGAGAATATACTAGAATATAGCAGAGTATACCAGAATATACTTGAATATACCATAATATTACTCGAATATAGAAGAATATACGAGAATATACTTGAATATTATTGAATATACTAGAATATAGCAGAATATACCAGAATATACTTGAATATACCAGAATATACCATAACATTACTAGAATATAGAAGAATATTCGAGAATATACTAGAATATAGCAGAGTATACCAGAATATACTTGAATATACCAGAATATACTTGAATATACCAGAATATACCATAATATTACTCGAATATGGAAGAATATACGAGAATATACCATAATATTACTAGAATATAGAAGAATATACCAGAATATGACATAATATTAAGAGAATATAGAAGAATATAACAGAATATACTTGAATATACCTGAATATACTAGAATATAGCAGAATATACCAGAATATACTTGAATATACCAGAATATACCATAATATTACTCGAATATATCATAATATTACTCGAATGTAGAAGAATATACGAGAATATACGATAATATTACTAGAATATAGGAGAATATACCATAATATTACTAGAATATAGAAGAATATTCGAGAATATACTAGAATATAGCAGAATATACCAGAATATACTTGAATATACCAGAATATACCATTGTAGCGGCTAGCGGGGCGCCGGAAGAGAAATCTTCAGCGCACCAGCACCAAGAAAGATTTATGGTTTGCACAGCATAAGACGCTATTTGTGAGAAAACGTCTTTAACGTTTTTGGCCACTTAGCGGACAGATGTGTCCTTGTAGTTCCTAGCGACGAACTCAATAGCGCAAGTGGACGCCATAAATTTTGGGTAGTCTAAGGGTCTCCAGCCTAGAGTGTCCCAGCGACGCGTGCCTGGTTTCTATCACCCGGGAAAGCTGGGCCCGTTGACGTAAGCCAGCAGTCACGTACCGCACTTAGCACGGGGCCCGGAAGACACCCCGCTGCATCACCAAAATTAGATTTTTAACAGAACGACACGCTCACCCTTCTCACGCACGAGAGGCGTGGAACGTGGGCGTGTTATGCAAAATGCACGGATTGGTGGAAGTTCCCCGCAAGGACTTCCACCAATCAGCCGACAAGCATTTTTGAAGATATAAGGCAGAGACTACCGACGCGAGGAGGAAGTCACGAAGTCGAGACACAGCGCATACGATCGCGAACTTCTAGCGATATATACAGCGGTTAAGAAATTCCGACATATGGTCGAAGGTCGATCGTTCACGATATACACCGATCATAAACCTCTGACTTTCGCGTTCAACCAGAGATCCGACAAATGTTCCCCTCGACAGTTTCGGTATCTGGATTACGTAGGCCAGTTCACCACTGACATTCGGCACATCAGCGGCAAAGATAATGAGGTGGCGGACGCACTATCGCGAATCGAATCCATCGCGTCGACCATAGACTACGCGGAATTAGCTCGTTCGCAAGAAAACGACAAAGAAGTCGACAAGTTCTTAACCGCGTCCGACACCTCATTAACGCTCAAGCGCGTCAAATTAATCGACAGCGACGTCGAAGTCTATTGCGACGTGTCAACGAATGTCGCGCGCCCATTCGTAACAGCACCGTTTCGCCGACACGCGTTCTCAGCTGTCCATAACTGCGCCCATCCAGGTATCAAGGCCACCGCGAAACTCTGCAAACAGAGATTTGTTTGGCCGTCGATAGAACGCGACTGTCGCGCCTGGGCTCGCAGTTGTACCGAATGTCAGCGCGCTAAAACGAGTAGACATGTCTTCAGCCCGATATCGGAATTCAAAGCGCCGTCCGCCAGATTCGAGCACATCCATCTCGATTTGGTGGGCCCGCTACCGATATCAGACGGCAAAAGATACTGCCTCACATGCGTCGATCGCTTCACGCGTTGGCCCGAAGCCTTTCCGATCGCCAATATCGAGGCAGAAACGGTAGCGAAAGAGTTTGTCGCCGGATGGGTGGCTAGATTCGGTACCCCCATCCGGATCACAACGGACCAGGGTAGGCAGTTCGAATCGCAGTTGTTCAAACACCTGAGCAATTTATTAGGCGCGAAGCATATTCGAACTGCAGCCTATCATCCGGCGGCAAACGGCATGGTCGAGCGCTTCCATAGACAGCTCAAAGCTGCCATAAAGTGCCACGGCACGCAACGTTGGACCGATGCGTTGCCCGTAGTACTTTTAGGTATTAGGGCAGCGTATCGGGACGACCTGCTGGCATCAACGGCAGAGCTCGTCTATGGCGAGAGCGTTCGGCTACCTGCCGAATTTTTTACCAACACGGCGAGCAACGAAGACCCCGCGAGCATGGTGAGGCAGTTACGCGAACACTTCCGCGACGTTCGCCCGGTGCCGGGATCGCGTCATGGTGGCAACAAAGTGTTTGTCTACAAAGACCTAGCGACCGCCTCCCACGTGTACCTTCGTACCGACGCAACGCGGACCCCATTGCAAAACGCGTACGAAGGACCTTTCCCAGTTATTTCGCGTAACGGGAAGAATTTCAAGATTCGAGTGCGCGGAAAAGACACAACGGTAACCATTGACCGCCTTAAACCCGCGTACACGGTAAACGGTGACGAGACCGTACAATACAAAGACTCGCAACCGACGACCGAGCCGACCCCCGCGCAGGTACCTGTCCACACGCGCTCAGGTAGACGCGTTAGATTTCCGGACTACCTGCAGGTCGGAACGTGAGACAACCTTGCCACGCTGTATATATATTGTACATTTTGTAAATAGCCAGCTACAATAGGAATAGGTATAGATTACCCGGTAATTAGGATTAAGTTAGGATAGCGTTAGCACTGGTAAGGGGGTGATGTAGCGGCTAGCGGGGCGCCGGAAGAGAAATCTTCAGCGCACCAGCACCAAGAAAGATTTATGGTTTGCACAGCATAAGACGCTATTTGTGAGAAAACGTCTTTAACGTTTTTGGCCACTTAGCGGACAGATGTGTCCTTGTAGTTCCTAGCGACGAACTCAATAGCGCAAGTGGACGCCATAAATTTTGGGTAGTCTAAGGGTCTCCAGCCTAGAGTGTCCCAGCGACGCGTGCCTGGTTTCTATCACCCGGGAAAGCTGGGCCCGTTGACGTAAGCCAGCAGTCACGTACCGCACTTAGCACGGGGCCCGGAAGACACCCCGCTGCATCACCAAAATTAGATTTTTAACAGAACGACACGCTCACCCTTCTCACGCACGAGAGGCGTGGAACGTGGGCGTGTTATGCAAAATGCACGGATTGGTGGAAGTTCCCCGCAAGGACTTCCACCAATCAGCCGACAAGCATTTTTGAAGATATAAGGCAGAGACTACCGACGCGAGGAGGAAGTCACGAAGTCGAGACACAGCCGCGTATCCGCCGAGTGACTTAGAGTCTAGTCCGGTCGTTGCTAAGTTGCAATACAGTTCAACCGCGAGTCTAAGCGAATCGCCGGTTTTAGTTGAACCACCCCGGACGCTCTCGCGACATCACTCTTTATTGTAAATAAAGGACTCAGTCACGTACACCTGATTTTGAACACTTGTTCTAAGGCACCCGCCTTATATAACCCTGTTCCTTCACCATAATATTACTTGAATATGGAAGAATATCCGAGAATATACCATAATATTACTAGAATGTAGAAGAATATACCAGAATATACCATAATATTACTAGAATATAGAAGAATATACCAGAATATACCATAATATTACTAGAATATAGAAGAATATACCAGAATATACCATAATATTACTAGAATATAGAAGAATATACCAGAATATACCATAATATTACTAGAATATAGAAGAATATACGAGAATATACCAGAATATACTAGAATATAGCAGAATATACTAGAATATAGCAGAATATACCACAATATACCAGAATATACCAGAATATACCATAATATTACTTGAATATGGAAGAACATACGAGAATATACCATAATATTACTAGAATATAGAAGAATATACCAGAATATACCATAATATTACTAGAATATAGAAGAATATACCAGAATATACCATAATATTACTAGAATATAGAAGAATATACGAGAATATACCAGAATATAGCAGAATATACTAGAATATAGCAGAATATACCACAATATACCAGAATATACCAGAATATACCATAATATTACTCGAATATACCATAATATTACCCGAATATGGAAGAATATACCAGAATATACCATAATATTACTCGAATATAGAAGAATATACGAGAATATACCTGAATATTCCTGAATATACTAGAATATAGCAGAATATACCAGAATATACTTGAATATACCAGAATATACCATAATATTACTCGAATATAGAAGAACATATGAGAACATACGATAATATTACTAGAATATAGGAGAATATACAATAATATTACTAGAATATAGAAGAATATACCAGCATATACCATAATATTACTAGAATATAGAAGAATATACCAGAATATACCATAATATTACTAGAATATAGAAGAATATACCATAATATACCTGAATATACCTGAATATACTAGAATATAGCAGAATATACCAGAATATACTTGAATATACCAGAATATACCATAATATTACAAGAATATACCATAATGTTACTCGAATACAGAAGAATACACGAGAATATACGATAATATTACTAGAATATAGGAGAATATACCATAATATTAATAGAATATAGAAGAATATTCGAGAATATACTAGAATATACCAGAATATACCATAATATTACTAGAATATAGAAGAATATACCAGAATATACCATAATATTACTAGAATATAGAAGAATATATGAGAATATACCAGAATATACTAGAATATAGCAGAATATACTAAAATATAGCAGAATATACCACAATATACAAGAATATACCAGAATATACCATAATATTACTCGAATATACCATAATATTACTCGAATATACCATAATATTACTCGAATATGGAAGAATATACGAGAATATACCATAATATTACTAGAATATAGACGAATATACCAGAATATACCATAATATTACTAGAATATAGAAGAATATACCAGAATATACCATAATATTACTAGAATATAGAAGAATATACGAGAATATACCAGAATATTACAGAATATACCAGAATATACTTGAATGTACCATAATATACCATAATATTACTCGAATATGGAAGAATATACGAGAATATACCATAATATTACTAGAATATAGAAGAATATACCAGAATATACCATAATATTACTAGAATATAGAAGAATATACCAGAATATACCATAATATTACTAGAATATAGAAGAATATACGAGAATATACCAGAATATAGCAGAATATACCAGAATATACTTGAATATACCATAATATACCATAATATTACTCGAATATAGAAGAATATACGAGAATATACCATAATATTACTAGAATATAGAAGAATATACCAGAATATACCATAATATTACTAGAATATAGAAGAATATACCAGAATATACCATAATATTACTCGAATATAGAAGAATATACGAGAATATACCTGAATATACCTGAATATACTAGAATATAGCAGAATATACCACAATATACCAGAATATACCAGAATATACCATAATATTACTCGAATATACCATAATATTACTCGAATATACCATAATATTACTCGAATATGGAAGAATATACCAGAATATACCATAATATTACTCGAATATAGAAGAATATACGAGAATATACCTGAATATTCCTGAATATACTAGGATATAGCAGAATATACCAGAATATACTTGAATATACCAGAATATACCATAATATTACTCGAATATAGAAGAACATATGAGAACATACGATAATATTAATAGAATATAGGAGAATATACAATAATATTACTAGAATATAGAAGAATATACCAGCATATACCATAATATTACTAGAATATAGAAGAATATACCAGAATATACCATAATATTACTAGAATATAGAAGAATATACGAGAATATACCAGAATATAGCAGAATATACCAGAATATACTTGAATATACCATAATATACCATAATATTACTCGAATATAGAAGAATATACGAGAATATACCATAATATTACTAGAATATAGAAGAATATACCAGAATATACCATAATATTACTAGAATATAGAAGAATATACCAGAATATACCATAATATTACTCGAATATAGAAGAATATACGAGAATATACCTGAATATACCTGAATATACTAGAATATAGCAGAATATACCACAATATACCAGAATATACCAGAATATACCATAATATTACTCGAATATACCATAATATTACTCGAATATACCATAATATTACTCGAATATGGAAGAATATACCAGAATATACCATAATATTACTCGAATATAGAAGAATATACGAGAATATACCTGAATATTCCTGAATATACTAGGATATAGCAGAATATACCAGAATATACTTGAATATACCAGAATATACCATAATATTACTCGAATATAGAAGAACATATGAGAACATACGATAATATTAATAGAATATAGGAGAATATACAATAATATTACTAGAATATAGAAGAATATACCAGCATATACCATAATATTACTAGAATATAGAAGAATATACCAGAATATACCATAATATTACTAGAATATAGAAGAATATACCATAATATACCTGAATATACCTGAATATACTTGAATATACCAGAATATACCATAATATTACAAGAATATACCATAATGTTACTCGAATACAGAAGAATACACGAGAATATACGATAATATTACTAGAATATAGGAGAATATACCATAATATTAATAGAATATAGAAGAATATTCGAGAATATACTAGAATATACCAGAATATACCATAATATTACTAGAATATAGAAGAATATACCAGAATATACCATAATATTACTAGAATATAGCAGAATATACTAAAATATAGCAGAATATACCACAATATACAAGAATATACCAGAATATACCATAATATTACTCGAATATACCATAATATTACTCGAATATGGAAGAATATACGAGAATATACCATAATATTACTAGAATATAGACGAATATACCAGAATATACCATAATATTACTAGAATATAGAAGAATATACCAGAATATACCATAATATTACTAGAATATAGAAGAATATACGAGAATATACCAGAATATAGCAGAATATACCAGAATATACTTGAATATACCATAATATACCATAATATTACTCGAATATACAAGAACATATGAGAATATACGATAATATTACTAGAATATAGGAGAATATACCATAACATTACTAGAATATAGAAGAATATTCGAGAATATACTAGAATATAGCAGAATATACTGAATATACTTGAATATACCAGAATATACCATAATATTACTCGAATATAGAAGAATATACGAGAATATACCTGAATATACCGGAATATACTAGAATATAGCAGAATATACCAGAATTTACTTGAATATACCAGAATATACTTGAATATACCAGAATATACCATAATATTACTCGAATATGGAAGAATATACGAGAATATACCATAATATTACTAGAATATAGAAGAATATACCAGAATATACCATAATATTACAAGAATATAGAAGAATATACCAGAATATACCATAATATTACTAGAATATAGAAGAATATAACAGAATATACCTGAATATACCTGAATATACTAGAATATAGCAGAATATACCAGAATATACTTGAATATACCAGAATATACGATAATATTACTAGAATATAGGAGAATATAACATAATATTACTAGAATATAGAAGAATATTCGAGAATATACTAGAATATAGCAGAATATACCAGAATATACTTGAATATACCAGAATATACCATAATATTACTTGAATATGGAAGAATATACGAGAATATACCATAATATTACCAGAATATAGAAGAATATACCAGAATATACCATAATATTACTAGAATATAGAAGAATATACCAGAATATACCATAATATTACTAGAATATAGAAGAATATACCAGAATATACCATAATATTACTAGAATATAGAAGAATATGCAAGAATATACCATAACATTACTAGAATATAGAAGAATATACGAGAATATACCAGAATATACTAGAATATAGCAGAATATACTAGAATATAGCAGAATATAGAAGAATATACTTGAATATACCAGAATATACCATAATATTACTAGAATATAGAAGAATATACCAGAATATTACTAGAATATAGAAGAATATTCGAGAATATACTAGAATATAGCAGAATATACCAGAATATACTTGAATATACCAGAATATACCATAATATTACTCGAATATGGAAGAATATACCAGTATATACCATAATATTACTTGAAAATGGAAGAATATACGAGAATATACCATAATATTACTCGAATATAGAAGAATATACGAGAATATACCTGAATATACCTGAATATACTAGAATATAGCAGAATATACCAGAATATACATGAATATACCTGAATATACCATAATATTACTCGAATATTGAAGAATATATGAGAATATACGATAATATTACTAGAATATAGGAGAATATACCATAACATTACTAGAATATAGAAGAATATTCGAGAATATACTAGAATATAGCAGATTATACCAGAATATACTTGAATATACCAGAATATACCATAATATTACTCGAATATGGAAGAATATACGAGAATATACCATAATATTACTAGAATATAGAAGAATATACCAGAATATACCATAATATTACTAGAATATAGAAGAATATACCAGAATATACCATAATATTACTAGAATATAGAAGAATATAACAGAATATACCTGAATATACCTGAATATACTAGAATATAGCAGAATATACCAGAATATACTTGAATATACCAGAATTTACCATAATATTACTCGAATATACCATAATATTACTCGAATGTAGAAGAATATACGAGAATATACGATAATATTACTAGAATATAGGACAATATACCATAATATTACTAGAATATAGAAGAATATTCGAGAATATACTAGAATATAGCAGAATATACCAGAATATACTTGAATATACCAGAATATACCATAATATTACTTGAATATGGAAGAATATAGGAGAATATACCATAATATTACTAGAATATAGAAGAATATACCAGAATATACCATAGTATTACTAGAATATAGAAGAATATACCAGAATATACGATAATATTACTCGAATATAGAAGAATATACGAGAATATACTTGAATATTATTGAATATACTAGAATATAGCAGAATATACCAGAATATACTTGAATATACCAGAATATACCATAACATTACTAGAATATAGAAGAATATTCGAGAATATACTAGAATATAGCAGAGTATACCAGAATATACTTGAATATACCATAATATTACTCGAATATAGAAGAATATACGAGAATATACGATAATATTACTAGAATATAGGAGAATATACCATAATATTACTAGAATATAGAAGAATATTCGAGAATATACTAGAATATAGCAGAGTATACCAGAATATACTTGAATATACCATAATATTACTCGAATATAGAAGAATATACGAGAATATACTTGAATATTATTGAATATACTAGAATATAGCAGAATATACCAGAATATACTTGAATATACCAGAATATACCATAACATTACTAGAATATAGAAGAATATTCGAGAATATACTAGAATATAGCAGAGTATACCAGAATATACTTGAATATACCAGAATATACTTG
>NW_027489495.1:0-39470 GCF_050948215.1 Halictus rubicundus
ATCCCCTCACGTATCCTATCCTCTATCCTATCCAATCCTATATCCTATACTCTATCCTATCCTGTCCTCTATCCTATCCTATCCTCAATCCTATCCTATCCTCCAACCTATCCTGTCCTCTATCCTATTCTATACTCTATCCTATCATTCTGCGCTATCCTACCCTATCCTCTATCGTATCCTATCCTCTATCCTATCCAATCCTATATCCTATAATCTATACTATCCTATCCTCTATCCTATCCTATCCTCTATCCTATCCTATCCTCTATCCTATCCTATCCTCTATCCTATCCTATCCTCTATCCTATCCTATCCTCTATCCTATTCTATACTCTATCCTATCCTATCGTCTATCCTATCCTATTCTCTATCCTATCCTCTATCCTATCCTCTATCCTATCCTATCCTCTATCCTATCCTATCCTCTATACTATCCAATCCCCTATCCTATCCTCTATCCGATCCCATCCTCTATCCTATCCTATCCTCTACCCTATCCTATCCTCTATCCTAACGTATCCTCTATCCTATCCTATCCCCTACCGTATCCAATCCCCTATCCTATCCTGTAACCTATCCTATCCTCTATCGTATCCTATTCTCTATACTATCCTATTCTCTATCCTATCCTTTCCTCTATCCTGTTCTATACTCTATCCTATCCTTTCCGCTATCATATCCTATCTTCTATCCTATCCTATTCTCTATCCTATCCAATGCCCTATACTATCCTCTATGCAATCCTATCCTCTATCCTATCCTATCCTCTATCCTATCCTATCCTCTATCCTATCCTCTATCCTATCCTATCCTCTATTATATCGTATCCTCTGTCCTATCCTGTCCTCTATCCTATAATATCATCTATCCTATCCTATCCTCTATCCTATCCTATCCTCTATCCTATCCTCATCTCTATCCTATATTCTATCCTATCCTATCCTCTATCCTATCCTATCCTCTATCGTCTCCTATCCTCTTTCTTATCCAATCCCTTATCCTCTATCCTATCCTCTACCCTATCCTATTCTCTATCCTATCCTATCCAAACCCCTATCCTATCCTCTATCCTGTCCTATTCTCTATCCTATCCTCTATCCTATCCTATCCCCTTCCCTATCCTCTATCCAATCCCCTTCCCTATCCTCTATCCTATCCTATCCTCTATAATATCGTATCCTCTATCCCATAATATCATCTACCCTGTCCTATCCTGTATCCTATTATATCCTCTATCCTATCCTATCCTCTACCCTATCCTATCCTCTATCCTATCCTCTATCCAATCCTATCCTCTATAATATCGTATCCTCTATCCCATAATATCATCTACCCTATCCTATCCTGTAGCCTATCCTATCGTCTATCCTATCCTATCCTCTACACTATCCTATCCTCCATCCTATCCTATCCTCCATCCTATCCTATCCTCTATCCTATCCTATCCTCTATCCTATAATATCCTCTATCCTATCCTATCCTCTATCCTATCCTATCCTCTTTCCTATCCAATCCCCTACCCTATCCTCTATCCTATCCTATCCTCTATCATATTCTATCCTCTATTCTATCCAATCCTCTATCCTATCCAATCCCATATCCTATCCTCTATCCTATCCTATCCTCTATCCTATCCTACCCTCTATCCTATCCTATCCTCTATCCTATCCTATCCTCTATCCTATCCTATCCTCTATCCTATCCTATCCTCTATCGTCTCCTATCCTCTTTCCTATCCAATCCCCTACCCTATCCTCTATCCTATCCTATCCTCTATCATATTCTATCCTCTATTCTATCCAATCCTCTATCTTATCCAATCCCATATCCTATCCTCTATCCTATCCTATCCTCTACCCTATCCTACCCTCTATCCTATCCTATCCTCTATCCTATCCTATCCTCTATCCTATCCTATCCTCTATCCTATCCTATCCTCTATACTATCCAATCCCCTATCCTATCCTCTATCCGATCCCATCCTCTATCCTATCCTATCCTCTACCCTATCCTATCCTCTATCCTAACGTATCCTCTATCCTATCCTATCCCCTACCGTATCCAATCCCCTATCCTATCCTGTAACCTATCCTATCCTCTATCGTATCCTATTCTCTATACTATCCTATTCTCTATCCTATCCTTTCCTCTATCCTGTACTATACTCTATCCTATCCTTTCCGCTATCATATCCTATCTTCTATCCTATCCTATTCTCTATCCTATCCAATGCCCTATACTATCCTCTATGCAATCCTATCCTCTATCCTATCCTATCCTCTATCGTCTCCTATCCTCTTTCCTATCCAATCCCTTATCCTCTATCCTATCCTCTACCCTATCCTATTCTCTATCCTATCCTATCCTCTATCGTCTCCTATCTTCTATCCTATCCAAACCCCTATCCTATCCTCTATCCTGTCCTATTCTCTATCCTATCCTCTATCCTATCCTATCCTGTATCGTCTCCTATCCTCTTTCCTATCCAATCCCCTTCCCTATCCTCTATCCTATCCTATCCTCTATAATATCGTATCCTCTATCCCATAATATCATCTACCCTATCCTATCCTGTATCCTATCCTATCCTCTATCCTATCCTGTCCTCTACCCTATCCTATTCTCTATAATATCGTATCATCTATCCCATAATATCATCTAACCTGTCCTATCCTGTATCCTATCCTATCCTCTATCCTATCCTATCCTCTACCCTATCCTATCCTCTATCCTATCCTCTATCCTATCCTATCCTCTATAATATCGTATCCTCTATCCCATAATATCATCTACCCTATCCTATCCTGTAGCCTATCCTATCGTCTATCCTATCCTATCCTCTACACTATCCTATCCTCCATCCTATCCTATCCTCCATCCTATCCTATCCTCTATCCTATCCTATCCTCTATCCTATCCTATCCTCTATCCTATCCTATCCTCTATCCTATCCTATCCTCTTTCCTATCCAATCCCCTACCCTATCCTCTATCCTACCCTATCCTCTATCATATTCTATCCTCTATTCTATCCAATCCTCTATCCTATCCAATCCCATATCCTATCCTCTATCCTATCCTATCCTCTATCCTATCCTACCCTCTATCCTATCCTATCCTCTATCCTATCCTATCCTCTATCCTATCCTATCCTCTATCCTATCCTATCCTCTATCGTCTCCTATCCTCTTTCCTATCCAATCCCCTACCCTATCCTCTATCCTATCCTATCCTCTATCATATTCTATCCTCTATTCTATCCAATCCTCTATCTTATCCAATCCCATATCCTATCCTCTATCCTATCCTATCCTCTACCCTATCCTACCCTCTATCCTATCCTATCCTCTATCCTATCCTATCCTCTATCCTATCCTATCCTCTATCCTATCCTATCCTCTATACTATCCAATCCCCTATCCTATCCTCTATCCGATCCCATCCTCTATCCTATCCTATCCTCTACCCTATCCTATCCTCTATCCTAACGTATCCTCTATCCTATCCTATCCCCTACCGTATCCAATCCCCTATCCTATCCTGTAACCTATCCTATCCTCTATCGTATCCTATTCTCTATACTATCCTATTCTCTATCCTATCCTTTCCTCTATCCTGTACTATACTCTATCCTATCCTTTCCGCTATCATATCCTATCTTCTATCCTATCCTATTCTCTATCCTATCCAATGCCCTATACTATCCTCTATGCAATCCTATCCTCTATCCTATCCTATCCTCTATCGTCTCCTATCCTCTTTCCTATCCAATCCCTTATCCTCTATCCTATCCTCTACCCTATCCTATTCTCTATCCTATCCTATCCTCTATCGTCTCCTATCTTCTATCCTATCCAAACCCCTATCCTATCCTCTATCCTGTCCTATTCTCTATCCTATCCTCTATCCTATCCTATCCTGTATCGTCTCCTATCCTCTTTCCTATCCAATCCCCTTCCCTATCCTCTATCCTATCCTATCCTCTATAATATCGTATCCTCTATCCCATAATATCATCTACCCTATCCTATCCTGTATCCTATCCTATCCTCTATCCTATCCTATCCTCTATCCTATCCTCTATCCTATCCTATCCTCTATCCTATCCTATCCTCTATCGTCTCCTATCCTCTTTCCTATCCAATCCCTTATCCTCTATCCTATCCTCTACCCTATCCTATTCTCTATCCTATCCTATCCTCTATCGTCTCCTACCTTCTATCCTATCCAAACCCCTATCCTATCCTCTATCCTGTCCTATTCTCTATCCTATCCTCTATCCTATCCTATCCCCTTCCCTATCCTCTATCCAATCCCCTTCCCTATCCTCTATCCTATCCTATCCTCTATCCTATCCTATCCTCTACCCTATCCTATCCTCTATCCTATCCTCTATCCTATCCTATCCTCTATAATATCGTATCCTCTATCCCATAATATCATCTACCCTATCCTATCCTGTAGCCTATCCTATCGTCTATCCTATCCTATCCTCTACACTATCCTATCCTCCATCCTATCCTATCCTCCATCCTATCCTATCCTCTATCCTATCCTATCCTCTATCCTATCCTATCCTCTATCCTATCCTATCCTCTATCCTATCCTATCCTCTTTCCTATCCAATCCCCTACCCTATCCTCCATCCTATCCTATCCTCTATCATATTCTATCCTCTATTCTATCCAATCCTCTATCCTATCCAATCCCATATCCTATCCTCTATCCTATCCTATCCTCTATCCTATCCTACCCTCTATCCTATCCTATCCTCTATCCTATCCTATCCTCTATCCTATCCTATCCTCTATCCTATCCTATCCTCTATCCTATCCTATCCTCTATCCTATTCTATACTCTATCCTATCCTATCGTCTATCCTATCCTATCCTCTATCCTATCCTATCCTCTATCCTATCATATCCTCTATCCTATCCTATCCTCTATACTATCCAATCCCCTATCCTATCCTCTATCCGATCCCAACCTCTATCCTATCCTATCCTCTACCCTATCCTATCCTCTATCGTCTCCTATCCTCTTTCCTATCCAATCCCCTAGCCTATCCTATATCCTATCCTATCCTCTATCCTATCCTATCCTCTATCCTATCCTATCCTCTATCCTATTCTATACTCTATCCTATCCTATCGTCTATCCTATCCTATTCTCTATCCTATCCTCTATCCTATCCTCTATCCTATCCTATCCTCTATCCTATCCTATCCTCTATACTATCCAATCCCCTATCCTATCCTCTATCGTCTCCTATCCTCTTTCCTATCCAATCCCCTACCCTATCCTATATCCTATCCTATCCTCTATTATATTCTATCCTCTATTCTATCCAATCCTCTATCCTATCCAATCCCATATCCTATCCTCTATCCTATCCTATCCTCTATAATATCGTATCCTCTGTCCTATCCTGTCCTCTATCCTATAATATCATCTATCCTATCCTATTCTCTATCCTATTCTATCCTATCCCCTCACGTATCCTATCCTCTATCCTATCCAATCCTATATCCTATACTCTATCCTATCCTGTCCTCTATCCTATCCTATCCTCAATCCTATCCTATCCTCCAACCTATCCTGTCCTCTATCCTATCATTCTGCGCTATCCTACCCTATCCTCTATCGTATCCTATCCTCTATCCTATCCAATCCTATATCCTATAATCTATACTATCCTATCCTCTATCCTATCCTATCCTCTATCCTATCCTATCCTCTATCCTATCCTATCCTCTATCCTATCCTATCCTCTACCTATCCTATCCTCTATCCTATTCTATACTCTATCCTATCCTAACGTCTATCCTATCCTATTCTCTATCCTATCCTCTATCCTATCCTCTATCCTATCTATCCTCTATCCTATCCTATCCTCTATACTATCCAATCCCCTATCCTATCCTCTATCCGATCCCATCCTCTATCCTATCCTATCCTCTACCCTATCCTATCCTCTATCCTAACGTATCCTCTATCCTATCCTATCCCCTACCGTATCCAATCCCCTATCCTATCCTGTAACCTATCCTATCCTCTATCGTATCCTATTCTCTATACTATCCTATTCTCTATCCTATCCTTTCCTCTATCCTGTTCTATACTCTATCCTATCCTTTCCGCTATCATATCCTATCTTCTATCCTATCCTATTCTCTATCCTATCCAATGCCCCTATACTATCCTCTATGCAATCCTATCCTCTATCCAATCCTATCCTCTATCCTATCCTATCCTCTATCCTATCCTATCCTCTATCCCATCCTCTATCCTATCCTATCCTCTATTATATCGTATCCTCTGTCCTATCCTGTCCTCTATCCTATAATATCATCTATCCTATCCTATCCTCTATCCTATCCTATCCTCTATCCTATCCTCATCTCTATCCTATCCTCTATCCTATCCTATCCTCTATCCTATCCTATCCTCTATCGTCTCCTATCCTCTTTCTTATCCAATCCCTTATCCTCTATCCTATCCTCTACCCTATCCTATTCTCTATCCTATCCTATCCTCTATCGTCTCCTATCTTCTATCCTATCCAAACCCCTATCCTATCCTCTATCCTGTCCTATTCTCTATCCTATCCTCTATCCTATCCTATCCCCTTCCCTATCCTCTATCCAATCCCCTTCCCTATCCTCTACCCTATCCTATCCTCTATAATATCGTATCCTCTATCCCATAATATCATCTACCCTATCCTATCCTGTATCCTATCCTATCCTCTATCCTATCCTGTCCTCTACCCTATCCTATTCTCTATAATATCGTATCCTCTATCCCATAATATCATCTACCCTGTCCTATCCTGTATCCTATCCTATCCTCTATCCCATCCTATCCTCTACCCTATCCTATCCTCTATCCTATCCTCTATCCTATCCTATCCTCTATAATATCGTATCCTCTATCCCATAATATCATCTACCCTATCCTATCCTGTAGCCTATCCTATCGTCTATCCTATCCTATCCTCTACACTATCCTATCCTCCATCCTATCCTATCCTCCATCCTATCCTATCCTCTATCGTATCCTATTCTCTATACTATCCTATTCTCTATCCTATCCTTTCCTCTATCCTGTACTATACTCTATCCTATCCTTTCCGCTATCATATCCTATCTTCTATCCTATCCTATTCTCTATCCTATCCAATGCCCTATACTATCCTCTATGCAATCCTATCCTCTATCCTATCCTATCCTCTATCGTCTCCTATCCTCTTTCCTATCCAATCCCTTATCCTCTATCCTATCCTCTACCCTATCCTATTCTCTATCCTATCCTATCCTCTATCGTCTCCTATCTTCTATCCTATCCAAACCCCTATCCTATCCTCTATCCTGTCCTATTCTCTATCCTATCCTCTATCCTATCCTATCCTGTATCGTCTCCTATCCTCTTTCCTATCCAATCCCCTTCCCTATCCTCTATCCTATCCTATCCTCTATAATATCGTATCCTCTATCCCATAATATCATCTACCCTATCCTATCCTGTATCCTATCCTATCCTCTATCCTATCCTGTCCTCTACCCTATCCTATTCTCTATAATATCGTATCATCTATCCCATAATATCATCTAACCTGTCCTATCCTGTATCCTATCCTATCCTCTATCCTATCCTATCCTCTACCCTATCCTATCCTCTATCCTATCCTCTATCCTATCCTATCCTCTATAATATCGTATCCTCTATCCCATAATATCATCTACCCTATCCTATCCTGTAGCCTATCCTATCGTCTATCCTATACTATCCTCTACACTATCCTATCCTCTATCCTATCCTATCCTCTATTATATCGTATCCTCTGTCCTATCCTGTCCTCTATCCTATAATATCATCTATCCTATCCTATCCTCTATCCTATCCTATCCTCTATCCTATCCTCATCTCTATCCTATCCTCTATCCTATCCTATCCTCTATCCTATCCTATCCTCTATCGTCTCCTATCCTCTTTCCTATCCAATCCCTTATCCTCTATCCTATCCTCTACCCTATCCTATTCTCTATCCTATCCTATCCTCTATCGTCTCCTATCTTCTATCCTATCCAAACCCCTATCCTATCCTGTATCCTGTCCTATTCTCTATCCTATCCTCTATCCTATCCTATCCCCTTCCCTATCCTCTATCCAATCCCCTTCCCTATCCTCTATCCTATCCTATCCCCTTCCCTATCCTCTATCCAATCCCCTTCCCTATCCTCTATCCTATCCTATCCTCTATCCTATCCTATCCTCTATAATATCGTATCCTCTATGCCATAATATCATCTACCCTATCCTATCCTGTAGCCTATCCTATCGTCTATCCTATCCTATCCTCTACACTATCCTATCCTCCATCCTATCCTATCCTCCATCCTATCCTATCCTCTATCCTATCCTATCCTCTATCCTATCCTATCCTCTATCCTATCCTATCCTCTATCCTATCCTATCCTCTTTCCTATCCAATCCCCTACCCTATCCTCCATCCTATCCTATCCTCTATCATATTCTATCCTCTATTCTATCCAATCCTCTATCCTATCCAATCCCATATCCTATCCTCTATCCTATCCTATCCTCTATCCTATCCTACCCTCTATCCTATCCTATCCTCTATCCTATCCTATCCTCTATCCTATCCTATCCCCTATCCTATCCTATCCTCTATCCTATCCTATCCTCTATCCTATTCTATACTCTATCCTATCCTATCGTCTATCCTATCCTATCCTCTATCCTATCCTATCCTCTATCCTATCATATCCTCTATCCTATCCTATCCTCTATACTATCCAATCCCCTATCCTATCCTCTATCCGATCCCATCCTCTATCCTATCCTATCCTCTACCCTATCCTATCCTCTATCGTCTCCTATCCTCTTTCCTATCCAATCCCCTACCCTGTCCTATATCCTATCCTATCCTCTATTATATTCTATCCTCTATTCTATCCAATCCTCTATCCTATCCAATCCCATATCCTATCCTCTATCCTATCCTATCCTCTATAATATCGTATCCTCTGTCCTATCCTGTCCTCTATCCTATAATATCATCTATCCTATCCTATTCTCTATCCTATTCTATCCTATCCCCTCACGTATCCTATCCTCTATCCTATCCAATCCTATATCCTATACTCTATCCTATCCTGTCCTCTATCCTATCCTATCCTCTATCCTATCCTATCCTCAATCCTATCCTATCCTCCAACCTATCCTGTCCTCTATCCTATTCTATACTCTATCCTATCATTCTGCGCTATCCTACCCTATCCTCTATCGTATCCTATCCTCTATCCTATCCAATCCTATATCCTATAATCTATACTATCCTATCCTCTATCCTATCCTATCCTCTATCCTATCCTATCCTCTATCCTATCCTATCCTCTATCCTATCCTATCCTCTATCCTATTCTATACTCTATCCTATCCTATCGTCTATCCTATCCTATTCTCTATCCTATCCTCTATCCTATCCTCTATCCTATCCTATCCTCTATCCTATCCTATCCTCTATACTATCCAATCCCCTATCCTATCCTCTATCCGATCCCATCCTCTATCCTATCCTATCCTCTACCCTATCCTATCCTCTATCCTAACGTATCCTCTATCCTATCCTATCCCCTACCGTATCCAATCCCCTATCCTATCCTGTAACCTATCCTATCCTCTATCGTATCCTATTCTCTATACTATCCTATTCTCTATCCTATCCTTTCCTCTATCCTGTTCTATACTCTATCCTATCCTTTCCGCTATCATATCCTATCTTCTATCCTATCCTATTCTCTATCCTATCCAATGCCCTATACTATCCTCTATGCAATCCTATCCTCTATCCTATCCAATCCCATATCCTATCCTCTATCCTATCCTATCCTCTACCCTATCCTACCCTCTATCCTATCCTATCCTCTATCCTATCCTATCCTCTATCGTCTCCTATCCTCTTTCCTATCCAATCCCCTACCCTATCCTATATCCTATCCTATCCTCTATTATATTCTATCCTCTATTCTATCCAATCCTCTATCCTATCCAATCCCATATCCTATCCTCTATCCTATCCTATCCTCTATAATATCGTATCCTCTGTCCTATCCTGTCCTCTATCCTATAATATCATCTATCCTATCCTATTCTCTATCCTATTCTATCCTATCCCCTCACGTATCCTATCCTCTATCCTATCCAATCCTATATCCTATACTCTATCCTATCCTGTCCTCTATCCTATCCTATCCTCAATCCTATCCTATCCTCCAACCTATCCTGTCCTCTATCCTATTCTATACTCTATCCTATCATTCTGCGCTATCCTACCCTATCCTCTATCCTATCCAATCCTATATCCTATAATCTATACTATCCTATCCTCTATCCTATCCTATCCTCTATCCTATCCTATCCTCTATCCTATCCTATCCTCTATCCTATCCTATCCTCTATCCTATCCTATCCTCTATCCTATCCTATCCTCTATCCTATTCTATACTCTATCCTATCCTATCGTCTATCCTATCCTATTCTCTATCCTATCCTCTATCCTATCCTCTATCCTATCCTATCCTCTATCCTATCCTATCCTCTATACTATCCAATCCCCTATCCTATCCTCTATCCGATCCCATCCTCTATCCTATCCTATCCTCTACCCTATCCTATCCTCTATCCTAACGTATCCTCTATCCTATCCTATCCCCTACCGTATCCAATCCCCTATCCTATCCTGTAACCTATCCTATCCTCTACCGTATCCTATTCTCTATACTAACCTATTCTCTATCCTATCCTTTCCTCTATCCTATCCTATCCTCTATCCTATCCTATCCTCTATCCTAACCTATCCTCTATCCTATCCTATCCTCTATCCTATCCTCGGTCCGATCCTATCCTCTAACCAACCCTATCGTCTATCCTATTCTATACTCTATCGTCTACTATCCTCTATCCTATCCAATCCCCTATCCTATCCTCTATGCGATACTATCCTCTTTCCTATCCACTCCCCTACCCTATCCTCTATCCTATCCTATACTCTATCCTATCCTATCCTCTATCCTATCCTATCCTCTATCCTATTCTATACTCTATCCTATCCTATCGTCTATCCTATCCTATTCTCTATCCTATCCTCTATCCTATCCTCTATCCTATCCTATCCTCTATCCTATCCTATCCTCTATCCTATCCTCGGTCCGATCCTATCCTCTAACCAACCCTATCGTCTATCCTATTCTATACTCTATCGTCTACTATCCTCTATCCTATCCAATCCCCTATCCTATCCTCTATGCGATACTATCCTCTTTCCTATCCACTCCCCTACCCTATCCTCTATCCTATCCTATCCTCTATAATATCGTATCCTCTATCATATTCTATCCTCTATCCTATCCAATCCTCTATCCTATCCAATCCTCTATCCTATCCAATCCCCTATCCTATCCTCTATCCTATCCTATCCTCTATTATATCGTATCCTCTGTCCTATCCTGTCCTCTATCCTATAATATCATCTATCCTATCCTATCCTCTATCCTATCCTATCCTCTATCCTATCCTATCCTCTATCCTATCCTATCCTCTATCCTATCCTCATCTCTATCCTATCCTCTATCCTATCCTATCCTCTATCCTATCCTATCCTCTATCGTCTCCTATCCTCTTTCCTATCCAATCCCTTATCCTCTATCCTATCCTCTACCCTATCCTATTCTCTATCCTATCCTATCCTCTATCGTCTCCTATCTTCTATCCTATCCAAACCCCTATCCTATCCTCTATCCTGTCCTATTCTCTATCCTATCCTCTATCCTATCCTATCCTGTATCGTCTCCTATCCTCTTTCCTATCCAATCCCCTACCCTATCCTCTATCCTATCCTATCCTGTATAATATCGTATCCTCTATCCCATAATATCATCTACCCTATCCTATCCTGTATCCTATCCTATCCTCTATCCTATCCTGTCCTCTACCCTATCCTATCCTCTATAATATCGTATCCTCTATCCCATAATATCATCTACCCTGTCCTATCCTGTATCCTATCCTATCCTCTATCCTATCCTATCCTCTACCCTATCCTATCCTCTATCCTATCCTATCCTCTATAATATCGTATCCTCTATCCCATAATATCATCTACCCTATCCTATCCTGTAGCCTATCCTATCGTCTATCCTATCCTATCCTCTACACTATCCTATCCTCCATCCTATCCTATCCTCTATCCTATCCTATCCTCTATCCTATCCTATCCTCTATCCTATCCTATCCTCTATCCTATCCTATCCTCTATCCTATCCTATCCTCTTTCCTATCCAATCCCCTACCCTATCCTCTATCCTATCCTATCCTCTATCACACTCTATCCTCTATTCTATCCAATCCTCTATCCTATCCAATCCCATATCCTATCCTCTATCCTATCCTATCCTCTATGCTATCCTACCCTCTATCCTACCCTATCCTCTATCCTATCCTATCCTCTATCCTATCCTATCCTCTATCGTCTCCTATCCTCTTTCCTATCCAATCCCCTACCCTATCCTATATCCTATCCTATCCTCTATTATATTCTATCCTCTATTCTATCCAATCCTCTATCCTATCCAATCCCATATCCTATCCTCTATCCTATCCTATCCTCTATAATATCGTATCCTCTGTCCTATCCTGTCCTCTATCCTTTTCTATACTCTATCCTATCCTTTCCGCTATCATATCCTATCCTCTATCCTATCCTATTCTCTATCCTATCCAATCCCCTATCCTATCCTCTAACCTATCCTATCCTCTATCCTATCCTATCCTCTATCCTATCCTATCCTCTATCCTATCCTATCCTCTATCCTATCCTCGGTCCGATCCTATCCTCTAACCAACCCTATCGTCTATCCTATTCTATACTCTATCGTCTCCTATCCTCTATCCTATCCAATCCCCTATCCTATCTTCTATGCGATACTATCCTCTTTCCTATCCAATCCCCTACCCTATCCTCTATCCTATCCTATCCTCTATAATATCGTATCCTCTATCATATTCTATCCTCTATCCTATCCAATCCTCTATCCTATCCAATCCTCTATCCTATCCAATCCCCTATCCTATCCTCTATAATATCCTATCCTCTATTATATCGTATCCTCTGTCCTATCCTGTCCTCTATCCTATAATATCATCTATCCTATCCAATCCTCTATAATATCGTTATCCTCTATCCTCTTTTATCCTCTATCCTATTCTATCCTCTATCCTATCCTCTATCCTATCCTCTATCCTATCCTCTATCCTATCCTATCCTCTATCGTATCCTATTCTATATACTATCCAATCCCCTATCCTATCGTCTATCAGATCCTATCCTCTATCCTATCCTATCCTATATCCTATCCTATCACCTATAATATCGTATCCTGTCTCCTATCCTATCCTCTATCCTATCGTATCCTCTATCCTATCCTATCCTCTATCCTATCCTATCCTCTATCCTATCCTATCCTCTATCATATCCTATCCTCTATCCTATCAAATCCCCTATCCTATCCTCTATGCAATCCTATCCTCTATCCTATCCTATCCTCTATAATATCGTATCCTCTGTCCTATCCTGTCCTCTATCCTATAATATCATCTATCCTATCCTATCCTCTATCCTATCCTATCCTCTATCGTATCCTATTCTATATACTATCCAATCCCCTATCCTATCCTCTATCAGATCCTATCCTCTATCCTATCCTATCCTATATCCTATCCTATCACCTATAATATCGTATCCTGTCTCCTATCCTATCCTCTATCCTATCGTATCCTCTATCCTATCCTATCCTCTATCCTATCCTATCCTCTATCCTGTCCTATCCTCTATCATATCCTATCCTCTATCCTATCAAATCCCCTATCCTATCCTCTATGCAATCCTATCCTCTATCCTATCCTATCCTCTATCCTACCCTATCCTCTATCCTATCCTATCCTATCCTCTAACCTATCCTATCCTCTATCGTATCCTATTCTGTATACTATCCAATCCTCTATCCTATCCTCTATCAGATCCTATCCTCTATCCTATCCTATCCTATATCCTATCCTATCACCTATAATATCGTATCCTGTGTCCTATCCTATCCTCTATCCTATCGTATCCTCTATCCTAACCTATCCTCTATCCTATCCTATCCTCTATCCTATCCTATCCTCTATCATATCCTATCCTCTTTATTATCCAATCCCCTACCCTATCCTCTATATTTACCTATCCTCTATAATATCGTATCCTCTATCATATTCTATCCTCTATCCTATCCAATCCTCTATCCTATCCAATCCCCTATCCTATCCTCTATCCTATCCTATCCTCTATAATATCGTATCCTCTGTCCTATCCTGTCCTCTATCCTATAATATCATCTATCCTATACTATCCTCTATCCTATCCTATCCTCTATCCTATCCTATCCTCTATCCTATCCTATCCTCTATCGTCTCCTATCCTCTTTCCTATCCAATCCCCTACCCTATCCTCTATCCTATCCTATCCTCTATAATATCGTATCCTCTATCATATTCTATCCTCTATCCTATCCTATCCTCTATCCTATACTATCCTCTATCCTATCCTATCCTCAAAAGGATCGTATTCTCTATAATATCGTATCCTCCATCCTATCCTATCCTCTATCCGATCCTATCCTCTATCCTATCCTATCCTCTATCCTATCCTATCCTCTATCCTATCCTATCCTCTATCCTATCCTATCCTCTATCCTATCCTATCCTCTATCCTATCCTATCCTCTATCCTATCCTATCCTCTATCCTATCCTATCCTCTATCCTATCCTATCGTCTATCCTATCCTATCCTCTATCCTATCAAATCCCCTACCCTATCCTCTGTCCTATCCCATCCTCTATCCTATCCTATCCTCTATCCTATCCTATCCTCTATCCTATCCTATCGTCTATCCTATCCTATCCTCTATCCTATCAAATCCCCTACCCTATCCTCTGTCCTATCCTATCCTCTATCCTATCCTATCCTCTATCCTATCCTATCCTCTATCCTATCCTATCCTCTATCCTCTATCCTATACTATCCTCTATCCTATCCTATCCTCTATCCTATCCTATCGTCTATCCTATCCTCTATCTTATCCTATCCTCTATCCTATCCTATCCTCTATCCTATCCTATCTTCTATCCTATCCTATCCTCTATCCTATCAAATCCCCTACCCTATCCTCTGTCCTATCCTATCCTCTATCCTATCCTATCCTCTATCCTATCCTATCCTCTATCCTCTATCCTCTATCCTCTATCCTCTATCCTCTATCCTATCCTATCCTCTATCCTATCCTCTATACTATCCTACCGTCTATCCTATCCTCTATCCTATCCTATACTCTATCCTATCCTATCCTCCATCCTATCCTATCCTCAATCCTATCCTTTCCTGTATCCTATCCAATCCTGTATCCTATCCTGTCCTCTATTCTATCCTACACTCTATCCTATCCTATCCTCTATCCTATCCTATCACCTATAATATCGTATCCTGTGTCCTATCCTATCCTCTATCCTATCGTATCCTCTATCCTAACCTATCCTCTATCCTATCCTATCCTCTATCCTATCCTATCCTCTATCATATCCTATCCTCTTTATTATCCAATCCCCTACCCTATCCTCTATATTTACCTATCCTCTATAATATCGTATCCTCTATCATATTCTATCCTCTATCCTATCCAATCCTCTATCCTATCCAATCCCCTATCCTATCCTCTATCCTATCCTATCCTCTATAATATCGTATCCTCTGTCCTATCCTGTCCTCTATCCTATAATATCATCTATCCTATACTATCCTCTATCCTATCCTATCCTCTATCCTATCCTATCCTCTATCCTATCCTATCCTCTATCGTCTCCTATCCTCTTTCCTATCCAATCCCCTACCCTATCCTCTATCCTATCCTATCCTCTATAATATCGTATCCTCTATCATATTCTATCCTCTATCCTATCCTATCCTCTATCCTATACTATCCTCTATCCTATCCTATCCTCAAAAGGATCGTATTCTCTATAATATCGTATCCTCCATCCTATCCTATCCTCTATCCGATCCTATCCTCTATCCTATCCTATCCTCTATCCTATCCTATCCTCTATCCTATCCTATCCTCTATCCTATCCTATCCTCTATCCTATCCTATCCTCTATCCTATCCTATCCTCTATCCTATCCTATCCTCTATCCTATCCTATCGTCTATCCTATCCTATCCTCTATCCTATCAAATCCCCTACCCTATCCTCTGTCCTATCCCATCCTCTATCCTATCCTATCCTCTATCCTATCCTATCCTCTATCCTATCCTATCGTCTATCCTATCCTATCCTCTATCCTATCAAATCCCCTACCCTATCCTCTGTCCTATCCTATCCTCTATCCTATCCTATCCTCTATCCTATCCTATCCTCTATCCTATCCTATCCTCTATCCTATCCTCATCTCTATCCTATCCTCTATCCTATCCTATCCTCTATCCTATCCTATCTTCTATCCTATCCTATCCTCTATCCTATCAAATCCCCTACCCTATCCTCTGTCCTATCCTATCCTCTATCCTATCCTATCCTCTATCCTATCCTATCCTCTATCCTCTATCCTCTATCCTCTATCCTCTATCCTATCCTATCCTCTATCCTATCCTCTATACTATCCTACCGTCTATCCTATCCTCTATCCTATCCTATACTCTATCCTATCCTATCCTCCATCCTATCCTATCCTCAATCCTATCCTTTCCTGTATCCTATCCAATCCTGTATCCTATCCTGTCCTCTATTCTATCCTACACTCTATCCTATCCTATCCTCTATCCTATCCTATCACCTATAATATCGTATCCTGTGTCCTATCCTATCCTCTATCCTATCGTATCCTCTATCCTAACCTATCCTCTATCCTATCCTATCCTCTATCCTATCCTATCCTCTATCATATCCTATCCTCTTTATTATCCAATCCCCTACCCTATCCTCTATATTTACCTATCCTCTATAATATCGTATCCTCTATCATATTCTATCCTCTATCCTATCCAATCCTCTATCCTATCCAATCCCCTATCCTATCCTCTATCCTATCCTATCCTCTATAATATCGTATCCTCTGTCCTATCCTGTCCTCTATCCTATAATATCATCTATCCTATACTATCCTCTATCCTATCCTATCCTCTATCCTATCCTATCCTCTATCCTATCCTATCCTCTATCGTCTCCTATCCTCTTTCCTATCCAATCCCCTACCCTATCCTCTATCCTATCCTATCCTCTATAATATCGTATCCTCTATCATATTCTATCCTCTATCCTATCCTATCCTCTATCCTATACTATCCTCTATCCTATCCTATCCTCAAAAGGATCGTATTCTCTATAATATCGTATCCTCCATCCTATCCTATCCTCTATCCGATCCTATCCTCTATCCTATCCTATCCTCTATCCTATCCTATCCTCTATCCTATCCTATCCTCTATCCTATCCTATCCTCTATCCTATCCTATCCTCTATCCTATCCTATCCTCTATCCTATCCTATCGTCTATCCTATCCTATCCTCTATCCTATCAAATCCCCTACCCTATCCTCTGTCCTATCCCATCCTCTATCCTATCCTATCCTCTATCCTATCCTATCCTCTATCCTATCCTATCGTCTATCCTATCCTATCCTCTATCCTATCAAATCCCCTACCCTATCCTCTGTCCTATCCTATCCTCTATCCTATCCTATCCTCTATCCTATCCTATCCTCTATCCTATCCTATCCTCTATCCTATCCTATCCTCTATCCTATCCTCATCTCTATCCTATCCTCTATCCTATCCTATCCTCTATCCTATCCTATCCTCTATCGTCTCCTATCCTCTTTCCTATCCAATCCCTTATCCTCTATCCTATCCTCTACCCTATCCTATTCTCTATCCTATCCTATCCTCTATCGTCTCCTATCTTCTATCCTATCCAAACCCCTATCCTATCCTCTATCCTGTCCTATTCTCTATCCTATCCTCTATCCTATCCTATCCTGTATCGTCTCCTATCCTCTTTCCTATCCAATCCCCTACCCTATCCTCTATCCTATCCTATCCTGTATAATATCGTATCCTCTATCCCATAATATCATCTACCCTATCCTATCCTGTATCCTATCCTATCCTCTATCCTATCCTGTCCTCTACCCTATCCTATCCTCTATAATATCGTATCCTCTATCCCATAATATCATCTACCCTGTCCTATCCTGTATCCTATCCTATCCTCTATCCTATCCTATCCTCTACCCTATCCTATCCTCTATCCTATCCTATCCTCTATAATATCGTATCCTCTATCCCATAATATCATCTACCCTATCCTATCCTGTAGCCTATCCTATCGTCTATCCTATCCTATCCTCTACACTATCCTATCCTCCATCCTATCCTATCCTCTATCCTATCCTATCCTCTATCCTATCCTATCCTCTATCCTATCCTATCCTCTATCCTATCCTATCCTCTATCCTATCCTATCCTCTTTCCTATCCAATCCCCTACCCTATCCTCTATCCTATCCTATCCTCTATCATACTCTATCCTCTATTCTATCCAATCCTCTATCCTATCCAATCCCATATCCTATCCTCTATCCTATCCTATCCTCTATGCTATCCTACCCTCTATCCTACCCTATCCTCTATCCTATCCTATCCTCTATCCTATCCTATCCTCTATCGTCTCCTATCCTCTTTCCTATCCAATCCCCTACCCTATCCTATATCCTATCCTATCCTCTATTATATTCTATCCTCTATTCTATCCAATCCTCTATCCTATCCAATCCCATATCCTATCCTCTATCCTATCCTATCCTCTATAATATCGTATCCTCTGTCCTATCCTGTCCTCTATCCTTTTCTATACTCTATCCTATCCTTTCCGCTATCATATCCTATCCTCTATCCTATCCTATTCTCTATCCTATCCAATCCCCTATCCTATCCTCTAACCTATCCTATCCTCTATCCTATCCTATCCTCTATCCTATCCTATCCTCTATCCTATCCTATCCTCTATCCTATCCTCGGTCCGATCCTATCCTCTAACCAACCCTATCGTCTATCCTATTCTATACTCTATCGTCTCCTATCCTCTATCCTATCCAATCCCCTATCCTATCTTCTATGCGATACTATCCTCTTTCCTATCCAATCCCCTACCCTATCCTCTATCCTATCCTATCCTCTATAATATCGTATCCTCTATCATATTCTATCCTCTATCCTATCCAATCCTCTATCCTATCCAATCCTCTATCCTATCCAATCCCCTATCCTATCCTCTATAATATCCTATCCTCTATTATATCGTATCCTCTGTCCTATCCTGTCCTCTATCCTATAATATCATCTATCCTATCCAATCCTCTATAATATCGTTATCCTCTATCCTCTTTTATCCTCTATCCTATTCTATCCTCTATCCTATCCTCTATCCTATCCTCTATCCTATCCTCTATCCTATCCTATCCTCTATCGTATCCTATTCTATATACTATCCAATCCCCTATCCTATCGTCTATCAGATCCTATCCTCTATCCTATCCTATCCTATATCCTATCCTATCACCTATAATATCGTATCCTGTCTCCTATCCTATCCTCTATCCTATCGTATCCTCTATCCTATCCTATCCTCTATCCTATCCTATCCTCTATCCTATCCTATCCTCTATCATATCCTATCCTCTATCCTATCAAATCCCCTATCCTATCCTCTATGCAATCCTATCCTCTATCCTATCCTATCCTCTATAATATCGTATCCTCTGTCCTATCCTGTCCTCTATCCTATAATATCATCTATCCTATCCTATCCTCTATCCTATCCTATCCTCTATCGTATCCTATTCTATATACTATCCAATCCCCTATCCTATCCTCTATCAGATCCTATCCTCTATCCTATCCTATCCTATATCCTATCCTATCACCTATAATATCGTATCCTGTCTCCTATCCTATCCTCTATCCTATCGTATCCTCTATCCTATCCTATCCTCTATCCTATCCTATCCTCTATCCTGTCCTATCCTCTATCATATCCTATCCTCTATCCTATCAAATCCCCTATCCTATCCTCTATGCAATCCTATCCTCTATCCTATCCTATCCTCTATCCTACCCTATCCTCTATCCTATCCTATCCTATCCTCTAACCTATCCTATCCTCTATCGTATCCTATTCTGTATACTATCCAATCCTCTATCCTATCCTCTATCAGATCCTATCCTCTATCCTATCCTATCCTATATCCTATCCTATCACCTATAATATCGTATCCTGTGTCCTATCCTATCCTCTATCCTATCGTATCCTCTATCCTAACCTATCCTCTATCCTATCCTATCCTCTATCCTATCCTATCCTCTATCATATCCTATCCTCTTTATTATCCAATCCCCTACCCTATCCTCTATATTTACCTATCCTCTATAATATCGTATCCTCTATCATATTCTATCCTCTATCCTATCCAATCCTCTATCCTATCCAATCCCCTATCCTATCCTCTATCCTATCCTATCCTCTATAATATCGTATCCTCTGTCCTATCCTGTCCTCTATCCTATAATATCATCTATCCTATACTATCCTCTATCCTATCCTATCCTCTATCCTATCCTATCCTCTATCCTATCCTATCCTCTATCGTCTCCTATCCTCTTTCCTATCCAATCCCCTACCCTATCCTCTATCCTATCCTATCCTCTATAATATCGTATCCTCTATCATATTCTATCCTCTATCCTATCCTATCCTCTATCCTATACTATCCTCTATCCTATCCTATCCTCAAAAGGATCGTATTCTCTATAATATCGTATCCTCCATCCTATCCTATCCTCTATCCGATCCTATCCTCTATCCTATCCTATCCTCTATCCTATCCTATCCTCTATCCTATCCTATCCTCTATCCTATCCTATCCTCTATCCTATCCTATCCTCTATCCTATCCTATCCTCTATCCTATCCTATCCTCTATCCTATCCTATCGTCTATCCTATCCTATCCTCTATCCTATCAAATCCCCTACCCTATCCTCTGTCCTATCCCATCCTCTATCCTATCCTATCCTCTATCCTATCCTATCCTCTATCCTATCCTATCGTCTATCCTATCCTATCCTCTATCCTATCAAATCCCCTACCCTATCCTCTGTCCTATCCTATCCTCTATCCTATCCTATCCTCTATCCTATCCTATCCTCTATCCTATCCTATCCTCTATCCTCTATCCTATACTATCCTCTATCCTATCCTATCCTCTATCCTATCCTATCGTCTATCCTATCCTCTATCTTATCCTATCCTCTATCCTATCCTATCCTCTATCCTATCCTATCTTCTATCCTATCCTATCCTCTATCCTATCAAATCCCCTACCCTATCCTCTGTCCTATCCTATCCTCTATCCTATCCTATCCTCTATCCTATCCTATCCTCTATCCTCTATCCTCTATCCTCTATCCTATCCTATCCTCTATCCTATCCTCTATACTATCCTACCGTCTATCCTATCCTCTATCCTATCCTATACTCTATCCTATCCTATCCTCCATCCTATCCTATCCTCAATCCTATCCTTTCCTGTATATTATCCAATCCTGTATCCTATCCTGTCCTCTATTCTATCCTACACTCTATCCTATCCTATCCTCTATCCTATCCTATCACCTATAATATCGTATCCTGTGTCCTATCCTATCCTCTATCCTATCGTATCCTCTATCCTAACCTATCCTCTATCCTATCCTATCCTCTATCCTATCCTATCCTCTATCATATCGTATCCTCTTTATTATCCAATCCCCTAGCCTATCCTCTATATTTACCTATCCTCTATAATATCGTATCCTCTATCATATTCTATCCTCTATCCTATCCAATCCTCTATCCTATCCAATCCCCTATCCTATCCTCTATCCTATCCTATCCTCTATAATATCGTATCCTCTGTCCTATCCTGTCCTCTATCCTATAATATCATCTATCCTATACTATCCTCTATCCTATCCTATCCTCTATCCTATCCTATCCTCTATCCTATCCTATCCTCTATCGTCTCCTATCCTCTTTCCTATCCAATCCCCTACCCTATCCTCTATCCTATCCTATCCTCTATAATATCGTATCCTCTATCATATTCTATCCTCTATCCTATCCTATCCTCTATCCTATACTATCCTCTATCCTATCCTATCCTCAAAAGGATCGTATTCTCTATAATATCGTATCCTCCATCCTATCCTATCCTCTATCCGATCCTATCCTCTATCCTATCCTATCCTCTATCCTATCCTATCCTCTATCCTATCCTATCCTCTATCCTATCCTATCCTCTATCCTATCCTATCCTCTATCCTATCCTATCCTCTATCCTATCCTATCCTCTATCCTATCCTATCGTCTATCCTATCCTATCCTCTATCCTATCAAATCCCCTACCCTATCCTCTGTCCTATCCCATCCTCTATCCTATCCTATCCTCTATCCTATCCTATCCTCTATCCTATCCTATCGTCTATCCTATCCTATCCTCTATCCTATCAAATCCCCTACCCTATCCTCTGTCCTATCCTATCCTCTATCCTATCCTATCCTCTATCCTATCCTATCCTCTATCCTATCCTATCCTCTATCCTCTATCCTATACTATCCTCTATCCTATCCTATCCTCTATCCTATCCTATCTTCTATCCTATCCTATCCTCTATCCTATCAAATCCCCTACCCTATCCTCTGTCCTATCCTATCCTCTATCCTATCCTATCCTCTATCCTATCCTATCCTCTATCCTCTATCCTCTATCCTCTATCCTCTATCCTATCCTATCCTCTATCCTATCCTCTATACTATCCTACCGTCTATCCTATCCTCTATCCTATCCTATACTCTATCCTATCCTATCCTCCATCCTATCCTATCCTCAATCCTATCCTTTCCTGTATCCTATCCAATCCTGTATCCTATCCTGTCCTCTATTCTATCCTACACTCTATCCTATCCTATCCTCTATCCTATCCTATCCTCTATCCTATCCTATGCTCTATCCTATCCTATCGTCTATCCTATCCTCTATCCTATCCTATCAAATCCCCTATCCTATCCTCTGTCCTATCCTATCCTCTATCCTTTCCTATCCTCTATCCTATCCTATCCTCTATCCTATCCTATCCTTTATCCTATCAAATCCCCTATCCTATCCTCTGTCCTATACTATCCTCTATCCTATCGTAACCTCTATCATATTCTATCCTCTATCCTATCCAATCCTCTATCCTATCCAATCCCCTATCCTATCCTCTATCCTATCCTATCCTCTATAATATCGTATCCTCTGTCCTATCCTGTCCTCTATCCTATAATATCATCTATCCTATACTATCCTCTATCCTATCCTATCCTCTATCCTATCCTATCCTCTATCCTATCCTATCCTCTATCGTCTCCTATCCTCTTTCCTATCCAATCCCCTACCCTATCCTCTATCCTATCCTATCCTCTATAATATCGTATCCTCTATCATATTCTATCCTCTATCCTATCAAATCCTCTATCCTATACTATCCTCTATCCTATCCTATCCTCAAAAGGATCGTATTCTCTATAATATCGTATCCTCCATCCTATCCTATCCTCTATCCGATCCTATCCTCTATCCTATCCTATCCTCTATCCTATCCTATCCTCTATCCTATCCTATCCTCTATCCTATCCTATCCTCTATCCTATCCTATCCTCTATCCTATCCTATCCTCTATCCTATCCTATCCTCAATCCTATCCTATCCGCTATCTTATCCTATCGTCTATCCTATCCTATCCTCTATCCTATCAAATCCCCTACCCTATCCTCTGTCCTATCCTATCCTCTATCCTATCCTATCCTCTATCCTATCCTATCCTCTATCCTATCCTATCCTCTGTCCTATCCTATCGTCTATCCTATCCTATCCTCTATCCTATCAAATCCCCTACCCTATCCTCTGTCCTATCCTATCCTCTATCCTATCCTATCCTCTATCCTATCCTATCCTCTATCCTATCCTATCCTCTATCCTATCCTATCCTTTATCCTATCAAATCCCCTATCCTATCCTCTGTCCTATCCTATCCTCTATCCTATCGTAACCTCTATCCTATCCTATCCTCTATCCTATCCTATCCTCTATCCTATCAAATCCCCTATCCTATCCTCTGTCCTATCCTATCCTCTATCCTATCCTATCCTCTATCCTATCCTATCCTCTATCCTATCCTATCCTCTATCCTATCCTATCGTCTATCCTATCCTATCCTATATCCTATCAAATCCCCTACCCTATCCTCTGTCCTATCCTATCCTCTATCCTATACTATCCTCTGTCCTATCCTATCTTCTATCCTATCCTATCCTCTATCCTATCCTATCTTCTATCCTATCCTATCCTCTATCCTATCAAATCCCCTATCCTATCCTCTGTCCTATCCTATCCTCTATCCTATCCTATCCTCTATCCTATCCTATCCTCTATCCTATCCTATCGTCTATCCTATCCTATCCTATATCCTATCAAATCCCCTACCCTATCCTCTGTGCTATCCTATCCTCTATCCTATCCTATCCTCTATCCTATCCTATCCTCTATCCTATCCTATCCTCTATCCTCTATCCTATACTATCCTCTATCCTATCCTATCCTCTATCCTATCCTCTATCCTATCCTCTATCCTATCCTCTATCCTATCAAATCCCCTACCCTATCCTCTGTCCTATCCTATCCTCTATCCTATCCTATCCTCTATCCTCTATCCTATCCTATCCTCTATCCTATCCTATCCTCTATCCTATCCTATCCTCTATCCTATCCTATCCTCTATCCTATCCTATCCTCTATCCTATCCTATCCTCTATCCTATCCTATCCTCTATCCTATCCTATCTTCTACCCTATCCTATCCTCTATCCTATCAAATCCCCTACCCTATCCTCTGTCCTATCCTATCCTCTATACTATCCTATCGTCTATTCTATCCTCTATCCTATCCTATACTCTATCCTATCCTATCCTCCATCCTATCATATCCTCAATCCTATCCTTTCCTGTATCCTATCCAATCCTGTATCCTATCCTGTCCTCTATTCTATCCTACGTTCTATCCTATCCTATCCTCTATCCTATCCTATCCTCTATCCTATCCTATGCTCTATCCTATCCTATCGTCTATTCTATCCTATCCTCTATTCTATCCTATCGTCTATCCTATCCTCTATCCTATCCTATCCTCTATCCTATCCTATCCTCTATCATATCCTATCCTCTATCCTATCCAATCCCCTATCCTATCCTCTATGCAATCCTATCCTCTATCCTATCCTATCCTCTATAATATCGTATCCTCTGTCCTATCCTGTCCTCTATCCTATCCTATCCTATCCTCTATCCTATCCTATCCTCTATCCTATCCTCTTCTCTATCCTATCCTCTATCCTATCCTATCCTCTATCCGATCCTATCCCCTACCGTATCCAATCCCCTATCCTATCCTCTAACCTATCCTATCCTCTATCGTATCCTATTCTATATACTATCCAATCCCCTATCCTATCCTCTATCAGATCCTATCCTCTATCCTATCCTATCCTCTATCCTATCCTATCCTCTATAATATCGTTATCCTCTATCCTCTTTTATCCTCTATCCTATTCTATCCTCTATCCTATCCTCTATCCTATCCTCTATCCTATCCTCTATCCTATCCTATCCTCTATCGTATCCTATTCTATATACTATCCAATCCCCTATCCTATCGTCTATCAGATCCTATCCTCTATCCTATCCTATCCTATATCCTATCCTATCACCTATAATATCGTATCCTGTCTCCTATCCTATCCTCTATCCTATCGTATCCTCTATCCTATCCTATCCTCTATCCTATCCTATCCTCTATCCTATCCTATCCTCTATCATATCCTATCCTCTATCCTATCAAATCCCCTATCCTATCCTCTATGCAATCCTATCCTCTATCCTATCCTATCCTCTATAATATCGTATCCTCTGTCCTATCCTGTCCTCTATCCTATAATATCATCTATCCTATCCTATCCTCTATCCTATCCTATCCTCTATCGTATCCTATTCTATATACTATCCAATCCCCTATCCTATCCTCTATCAGATCCTATCCTCTATCCTATCCTATCCTATATCCTATCCTATCACCTATAATATCGTATCCTGTCTCCTATCCTATCCTCTATCCTATCGTATCCTCTATCCTATCCTATCCTCTATCCTATCCTATCCTCTATCCTGTCCTATCCTCTATCATATCCTATCCTCTATCCTATCAAATCCCCTATCCTATCCTCTATGCAATCCTATCCTCTATCCTATCCTATCCTCTATCCTACCCTATCCTCTATCCTATCCTATCCTATCCTCTAACCTATCCTATCCTCTATCGTATCCTATTCTGTATACTATCCAATCCCCTATCCTATCCTCTATCAGATCCTATCCTCTATCCTATCCTATCCTATATCCTATCCTATCACCTATAATATCGTATCCTGTGTCCTATCCTATCCTCTATCCTATCGTATCCTCTATCCTAACCTATCCTCTATCCTATCCTATCCTCTATCCTATCCTATCCTCTATCATATCCTATCCTCTTTATTATCCAATCCCCTACCCTATCCTCTATATTTACCTATCCTCTATAATATCGTATCCTCTATCATATTCTATCCTCTATCCTATCCAATCCTCTATCCTATCCAATCCCCTATCCTATCCTCTATCCTATCCTATCCTCTATAATATCGTATCCTCTGTCCTATCCTGTCCTCTATCCTATAATATCATCTATCCTATACTATCCTCTATCCTATCCTATCCTCTATCCTATCCTATCCTCTATCCTATCCTATCCTCTATCGTCTCCTATCCTCTTTCCTATCCAATCCCCTACCCTATCCTCTATCCTATCCTATCCTCTATAATATCGTATCCTCTATCATATTCTATCCTCTATCCTATCCTATCCTCTATCCTATACTATCCTCTATCCTATCCTATCCTCAAAAGGATCGTATTCTCTATAATATCGTATCCTCCATCCTATCCTATCCTCTATCCGATCCTATCCTCTATCCTATCCTATCCTCTATCCTATCCTATCCTCTATCCTATCCTATCCTCTATCCTATCCTATCCTCTATCCTATCCTATCCTCTATCCTATCCTATCCTCTATCCTATCCTATCCTCTATCCTATCCTATCGTCTATCCTATCCTATCCTCTATCCTATCAAATCCCCTACCCTATCCTCTGTCCTATCCCATCCTCTATCCTATCCTATCCTCTATCCTATCCTATCCTCTATCCTATCCTATCGTCTATCCTATCCTATCCTCTATCCTATCAAATCCCCTACCCTATCCTCTGTCCTATCCTATCCTCTATCCTATCCTATCCTCTATCCTACCCTATCCTCTATCCTATCCTATCCTCTATCCTCTATCCTATACTATCCTCCATCCTATCCTATCCTCTATCCGATCCTATCCTCTATCCTATCCTATCCTCTATCCTATCCTATCCTCTATCCTATCCTATCCTCTATCCTATCCTATCCTCTATCCTATCCTATCCTCTATCCTATCCTATCCTCAATCCTATCCTATCCTCTATCTTATCCTATCGTCTATCCTATCCTATCCTCTATCCTATCAAATCCCCTACCCTATCCTCTGTCCTATCCTATCCTCTATCCTATCCTATCCTCTATCCTATCCTATCCTGTATCCTCTATCCTCTATCCTCTATCCTATCCTATCCTCTATCCTATCCTCTATACTATCCTACCGTCTATCCTATCCTCTATCCTATCCTATACTCTATCCTATCCTATCCTCCATCCTATCCTATCCTCAATCCTATCCTTTCCTGTATCCTATCCAATCCTGTATCCTATCCTGTCCTCTATTCTATCCTACACTCTATCCTATCCTATCCTCTATCCTATCCTATCCTCTATCCTATCCTATGCTCTATCCTATCCTATCGTCTATCCTATCCTCTATCCTATCCTATCAAATCCCCTATCCTATCCTCTGTCCTATCCTATCCTCTATCCTTTCCTATCCTCTATCCTATCCTATCCTCTATCCTATCCTATCCTTTATCCTATCAAATCCCCTATCCTATCCTCTGTCCTATACTATCCTCTATCCTATCGTAACCTCTATCATATTCTATCCTCTATCCTATCCAATCCTCTATCCTATCCAATCCCCTATCCTATCCTCTATCCTATCCTATCCTCTATAATATCGTATCCTCTGTCCTATCCTGTCCTCTATCCTATAATATCATCTATCCTATACTATCCTCTATCCTATCCTATCCTCTATCCTATCCTATCCTCTATCCTATCCTATCCTCTATCGTCTCCTATCCTCTTTCCTATCCAATCCCCTACCCTATCCTCTATCCTATCCTATCCTCTATAATATCGTATCCTCTATCATATTCTATCCTCTATCCTATCAAATCCTCTATCCTATACTATCCTCTATCCTATCCTATCCTCAAAAGGATCGTATTCTCTATAATATCGTATCCTCCATCCTATCCTATCCTCTATCCGATCCTATCCTCTATCCTATCCTATCCTCTATCCTATCCTATCCTCTATCCTATCCTATCCTCTATCCTATCCTATCCTCTATCCTATCCTATCCTCTATCGTCTCCTATCCTCTTTCCTATCCAATCCCCTACCCTATCCTCTATCCTATCCTATCCTCTATAATATCGTATCCTCTATCATATTCTATCCTCTATCCTATCAAATCCTCTATCCTATACTATCCTCTATCCTATCCTATCCTCAAAAGGATCGTATTCTCTATAATATCGTATCCTCCATCCTATCCTATCCTCTATCCGATCCTATCCTCTATCCTATCCTATCCTCTATCCTATCCTATCCTCTATCCTATCCTATCCTCTATCCTATCCTATCCTCTATCCTATCCTATCCTCTATCCTATCCTATCCTCAATCCTATCCTATCCTCTATCTTATCCTATCGTCTATCCTATCCTATCCTCTATCCTATCAAATCCCCTACCCTATCCTCTGTCCTATCCTATCCTCTATCCTATCCTATCCTCTATCCTATCCTATCCTCTATCCTCTATCCTCTATCCTCTATCCTATCCTATCCTCTATCCTATCCTCTATACTATCCTATCCTCTATCCTATCCTATCCTCTATCCTATCCTATCCTCTATCCTATCCTATCCTCTATCCTATCCTATCCTCAATCCTATCCTATCCTCTATCTTATCCTATCGTCTATCCTATCCTATCCTCTATCCTATCAAATCCCCTACCCTATCCTCTGTCCTATCCTATCCTCTATCCTATCCTATCCTCTATCCTATCCTATCCTCTATCCTATCCTATCCTCTGTCCTATCCTATCGTCTATCCTATCCTATCCTCTATCCTATCAAATCCCCTACCCTATCCTCTGTCCTATCCTATCCTCTATCCTATCCTATCCTCTATCCTATCCTATCCTCTATCCTATCCTATCCTCTATCCTATCCTATCCTTTATCCTATCAAATCCCCTATCCTATCCTCTGTCCTATCCTATCCTCTATCCTATCGTAACCTCTATCCTATCCTATCCTCTATCCTATCCTATCCTCTATCCTATCAAATCCCCTATCCTATCCTCTGTCCTATCCTATCCTCTATCCTATCCTATCCTCTATCCTATCCTATCCTCTATCCTATCCTATCCTCTATCCTATCCTATCGTCTATCCTATCCTATCCTATATCCTATCAAATCCCCTACCCTATCCTCTGTCCTATCCTATCCTCTATCCTATACTATCCTCTGTCCTATCCTATCTTCTATCCTATCCTATCCTCTATCCTATCCTATCTTCTATCCTATCCTATCCTCTATCCTATCAAATCCCCTATCCTATCCTCTGTCCTATCCTATCCTCTATCCTATCCTATCCTCTATCCTATCCTATCCTCTATCCTATCCTATCGTCTATCCTATCCTATCCTATATCCTATCAAATCCCCTACCCTATCCTCTGTGCTATCCTATCCTCTATCCTATCCTATCCTCTATCCTATCCTATCCTCTATCCTATCCTATCCTCTATCCTCTATCCTCTATCCTATACTATCCTCTATCCTATCCTATCCTCTATCCTATCCTCTATCCTATCCTCTATCCTATCAAATCCCCTACCCTATCCTCTGTCCTATCCTATCCTCTATCCTATCCTATCCTCTATCCTCTATCCTATCCTATCCTCTATCCTATCCTATCCTCTATCCTTTCCTATCTTCTATCCTATCCTATCCTCTATCCTATCCTATCGTCTATCCTATCCTATCCTCTATCCTATCCTCTATCCTATCCTCTATCCTATCAAATCCCCTACCCTATCCTCTGTCCTATCCTATCCTCTATCCGATCCTATCCTCTATCCTCTATCCTATCCTATCCTCTATCCTATCCTATCCTCTATCCTATCCTATCCTCTATCCTATCCTATCCTCTATCCTATCCTATCGTCTATCCTATCCTATCCTCTATCCTATCAAATCCCCTATCCTATCCTCTATCCTATCCTATCATCTATCCTCTATCCTATCCAATCCTCTATCCTATCCTATCCTCTATCCTATCAAATCCCCTATCCTATCCTCTGTCCTATCCTATCCTCTATCCTATCGTAACCTCTATCCTATCCTATCCTCTATCCTATCCTATCGTCTATCCTATCCTCTATCCTATCCTATCCTCTATCCTATCCTATCCTCTATCCTATCCTATCCTCTATCCTATCCTATACTCTATCCTATCCTATCCTCCATCCTATCATATCCTCAATCCTATCCTTTCCTGTATCCTATCCAATCCTGTATCCTATCCTGTCCTCTATTCTATCCTACGTTCTATCCTATCCTATCCTCTATCCTATCCTATCCTCTATCCTATCCTATGCTCTATCCTATCCTATCGTCTATTCTATCCTATCCTCTATTCTATCCTATCGTCTATCCTATCCTCTATCCTATCCTATCCTCTATCCTATCCTATCCTCTATCCTATCGTTTCCTCTATCCTATCCTATCCTCTATCCTCTATCCTCTATCCTCTATCCTCTATCCTATCCTATCGTCTATCCTATCCTCTATCTTATCCTATCCTCTATCCTATCCTATCCTCTATCCTATCCTATCTTCTATCCTATCCTATCCTCTATCCTATCAAATCCCCTATCCTATCCTCTATCCTATCCTATCATCTATCCTCTATCCTATCCAATCCTCTATCCTATCCTATCCTCTATCCTATCAAATCCCCTATCCTATCCTCTGTCCTATCCTATCCTCTATCCTATCCTATCCTCTATCCTATCCTATCCTCTATCCTATCCTATCCTGTATCCTCTATCCTATCCTATCCTCTATCCTATCCTATCCTCTATACTATCCTATCGTCTATCCTATCCTCTATCCTATCCTATACTCTATCCTATCCTATCCTCCATCCTATCATATCCTCAATCCTATCCTATCCTCTATCCTATCAAATCCCCTACCCTATCCTCTGTCCTATCCTATCCTCTATCCTATCCTATCCTCTATCCTATCCTATCCTCTATCCTATCCTATCCTCTATCCTATCCTATCTTCTATCCTATCCTATCCTCTATCCTATCCTATCCTCTATCCTATCCTATCCTCTATCCTATCCTATCCTCTATCCTATCCTATCCTCTATCCTATCCTATCCTCTATCCTATTCTATACTCTATCCTATCCTATCGTCTATCCTATCCTATTCTCTATCCTATCCTCTATCCTATCCTCTATCCTATCCTATCCTCTATCCTATCCTATCCTCTATACTATCCAATCCCCTATCCTATCCTCTATCCGATCCCATCCTCTATCCTATCCTATCCTCTACCCTATCCTATCCTCTATCCTAACGTATCCTCTATCCTATCCTATCCCCTACCGTATCCAATCCCCTATCCTATCCTGTAACCTATCCTATCCTCTACCGTATCCTATTCTCTATACTATCCTATTCTCTATCCTATCCTTTCCTCTATCCTATCCTATCCTCTATCCTATCCTATCCTCTATCCTAACCTATCCTCTATCCTATCCTATCCTCTATCCTATCCTCGGTCCGATCCTATCCTCTAACCAACCCTATCGTCTACTATCCTCTATCCTATCCAATCCCCTATCCTATCCTCTATGCGATACTATCCTCTTTCCTATCCACTCCCCTACCCTATCCTCTATCCTATCCTATACTCTATCCTATCCTATCCTCTATCCTATCCTATCCTCTATCCTATTCTATACTCTATCCTATCCTATCGTCTATCCTATCCTATTCTCTATCCTATCCTCTATCCTATCCTCTATCCTATCCTATCCTCTATCCTATCCTATCCTCTATCCTATCCTCGGTCCGATCCTATCCTCTAACCAACCCTATCGTCTATCCTATTCTATACTCTATCGTCTACTATCCTCTATCCTATCCAATCCCCTATCCTATCCTCTATGCGATGCTATCCTCTTTCCTATCCACTCCCCTACCCTATCCTCTATCCTATCCTATCCTCTATAATATCGTATCCTCTATCATATTCTATCCTCTATCCTATCCAATCCTCTATCCTATCCAATCCTCTATCCTATCCAATCCCCTATCCTATCCTCTATCCTATCCTATCCTCTATTATATCGTATCCTCTGTCCTATCCTGTCCTCTATCCTATAATATCATCTATCCTATCCTATCCTCTATCCTATCCTATCCTCTATCCTATCCTCATCTCTATCCTATCCTCTATCCTATCCTATCCTCTATCCTATCCTATCCTCTATCGTCTCTTATCCTCTTTCCTATCCAATCCCATATCCTCTATCCTATCCTCTACCCTATCCTATTATCTATCCTATCCTATCCTCTATCGTCTCCTATCTTCTATCCTATCCAAACCCCTATCCTATCCTCTATCCTGTCCTATTCTCTATCCTATCCTCTATCCTATCCTATCCTGTATCGTCTCCTATCCTCTTTCCTATCCAATCCCCTACCCTATCCTCTATCCTATCCTATCCTGTATAATATCGTATCCTCTATCCCATAATATCATCTACCCTATCCTATCCTGTATCCTATCCTATCCTCTATCCTATCCTGTCCTCTACCCTATCCTATCCTCTATAATATCGTATCCTCTATCCCATAATATCATCTACCCTGTCCTATCCTGTATCCTATCCTATCCTCTATCCTATCCTATCCTCTACCCTATCCTATCCTCTATCCTATCCTATCCTCTATAATATCGTATCCTCTATCCCATAATATCATCTACCCTATCCTATCCTGTAGCCTATCCTATCGTCTATCCTATCCTATCCTCTACACTATCCTATCCTCCATCCTATCCTATCCTCTATCCTATCCTATCCTCTATCCTATCCTATCCTCTATCCTATCCTATCCTCTATCCTATCCTATCCTCTATCCTATCCTATCCTCTTTCCTATCCAATCCCCTACCCTATCCTCTATCCTATCCTATCCTCTATCATACTCTATCCTCTATTCTATCCAATCCTCTATCCTATCCAATCCCATATCCTATCCTCTATCCTATCCTATCCTCTATGCTATCCTACCCTCTATCCTACCCTATCCTCTATCCTATCCTATCCTCTATCCTATCCTATCCTCTATCGTCTCCTATCCTCTTTCCTATCCAATCCCCTACCCTATCCTATATCCTATCCTATCCTCTATTATATTCTATCCTCTATTCTATCCAATCCTCTATCCTATCCAATCCCATATCCTATCCTCTATCCTATCCTATCCTCTATAATATCGTATCCTCTGTCCTATCCTGTCCTCTATCCTTTTCTATACTCTATCCTATCCTTTCCGCTATCATATCCTATCCTCTATCCTATCCTTTTCTCTATCCTATCCAATCCCCTATCCTATCCTCTAACCTATCCTATCCTCTATCCTATCCTATCCTCTATCCTATCCTATCCTCTATCCTATCCGATCCTCTATCCTATCCTCGGTCCGATCCTATCCTCTAACCAACCCTATCGTCTATCCTATTCTATACTCTATCGTCTCCTATCCTCTATCCTATCCAATCCCCTATCCTATCTTCTATGCGATACTATCCTCTTTCCTATCCAATCCCCTACCCTATCCTCTATCCTATCCTATCCTCTATAATATCGTATCCTCTATCATATTCTATCCTCTATCCTATCCAATCCTCTATCCTATCCAATCCTCTATCCTATCCAATCCCCTATCCTATCCTCTATAATATCCTATCCTCTATTATATCGTATCCTCTGTCCTATCCTGTCCTCTATCCTATAATATCATCTATCCTATCCAATCCCCTATCCTATCCTCTATAATATCGTATCCTCTGTCCTATCCTGTCCTCTATCCTATAATATCATCTATCCTATCCTATTCTCTATCCTATCCTTTCCTCTATCCTATTCTATACTCTATCTTATCCTTTCCGCTATCATATCCTATCCTATTCTCTATCCTATCCAATCCCCTATACTATCCTCTATGCAATCCTATCCTCTATCCTACCCTTTCCGCTATCCTATCCTATTCTCTATCCTATTCTATCCTATCCCCTCACGTATCCTATCCTCTATCCTATCCAATCCTATATCCTATCCTCTATCCTATCCTATCCTCTATCCTATCCAATCCCCTATCCTATCCTCTAACCTATCCTATCCTCTATCGTATCCTATTCTCTATACTATCCTATCCTCTATCCTATCCTATCCTCTATCCTATTCTCTACTTTATCCTATCCTTTCCGCTATCCTATCCTATCCTCTATGCAATCCTATCCTCTATAATATCGTATCCTCTGTCCTATCCTGTCCTCTATAATATAATATCATCTATCCTATCCTATTCTCTATCATATTCTATCCTATCCCCTAACGTATCCTATCCTCTATCCTATCCAATCCTATACCCTATACTCTATCCTATCCTATCCTCTATCGTCTCCTATCTTCTATCCTATCCAATCCCCTATCCTATCCTCTATCCTGTCCTATTCTATATCCTATCCTCTATCCTATCCTATCCTGTATCGTCTCCTATCCTCTTTCCTATCCAATCCCCTACCCTATCCTCTATCCTATCCTATCCTCTATAATATCGTATCCTCTATCCCATAATATCATCTACCCTATCCTATCCTGTATCCTACCCTATCCTCTATCCTATCCTGTCCTCTACCCTATCCTATCCTCTATAATATCGTATCCTCTATAATATCGTATCCTCTGTCCTATCCTGTCCTCTATCCTATAATATCATCTATCCTATCCTATTCTCTATCCTATTCTATCCTATCCCCTCACGTATCCTATCCTCTATCCTATCCAATCCTATATCCTATACTCTATCCTATCCTATCCTCTATCCTATCCTATCCTCTATCCTATCCTATCCTCTGTCCTATCCTATCCTCTATCCTATCCTATCCTCTATCGTCTCCTATCTTCTATCCTATCCAAACCCCTATCCTATCCTCTATCCTGTCCTATTCTCTATCCTATCCTCTATCCTATCCTATCCTGTATCGTCTCCTATCCTCTTTCCTATCCAATCCCCTACCCTATCCTCTATCCTATCCTATCCTCTATAATATCGTATCCTCTATCCCAGAATATCATCTACCCTATCCTATCCTGTATCCTATCCTATCCTCTATCCTATCCTGTCCTCTACCCTATCCTATCCTCTATAATATCGTATCCTCTATCCCATAATATCATCTACCCTATCCTATCCTGTATCCTATCCTATCCTCTATCCTATCCAATCCCCTATCCTATCCCCTATGCAATCCTATCCTCTATAATATCGTATCCTCTGTCCTATCCTGTCCTCTATAATATAATATCATCTACCCTATCCTATTCTCTATCCGATCCTTTCCTCTATCCTATTCTATACTCTATCCTATCCTTTCCGTTATCATATCCTATCTTCTATCTTATCCTATTCTCTATCCTATCCAATGCCCTATACTATCCTCTATGGAATCCTATCCTCTATCCTATCCTATCCTCTATCCTATCCTATCCTCTATCCTATCCTCGGTCCGATCCTATCCTCTAACCAACCCTATCGTCTATCCTATTCTATACTCTATCCTATCCTTTCCTCTATCCTATTCTATACTCTATCCTATCCTTTCCGCTATCATATCCTATCCTCTATCCTCTCCTATCCTCTATCCTATCCAATCCCCTATCCTATCCTCTATGCGATACTATCCTCTTTCCTATCCAATCCCCCACCCTATCCTCTATCCTATCCTATCCTCTATAATCTCGTATCTCTCTATCATATTCTATCCTCTATCCTATCCAATCCTCTATCCTATCCAATACTCTATCCTATCCAATCCCCTATCCTATCCTCTATCCTATCCTATCCTCTATTATATCGTATCCTCTGTCCTATCCTGTCCCCTATCCTATAATATCATCTATCCTATCCTATCCTCTATCCTATCCTATCATCTATCCTATCCTCTTCTCTATTCTATCCTCTATCCTATCCTATACTCTATCCTATCCTATCCCCTACCGTATCCAATCCCCTATCCTATTCTCTAACCTATCCTATCCTCTATCGTATCCTATTCTATATACTATCCAATCCCCTATCCTATCCTCTATCAGATCCTATCCTCTATCCTATCCTATCCTATATCCTATCCTATCACCTATAATATCGTATCCTGTGTCCTATCCTATCCTCTATCCTATCGTATCCTCTATCCTATCCTATCCTCTATCCTATCCTATCCTCTATCCTATCCTATCCTCTATCATATCCTATCCTCTATCCTATCCAATCCCCTATCCTATCCTCTATGCAATCCTATCCTCTATCCTATCCTATCCTCTATAATATCGTATCCTCTGTCCTATCCTGTCCTCTATCCTATCCTATCCTATCCTATCCTCTATCCTATCCTATCCTCTATCCTATCCTCTTCTCTATCCTATCCTCTATCCTATCCTATCCTCTATCCGATCCTATCCCCTACCGTATCCAATCCCCTATCCTATCCTCTAACCTATCCTATCCTCTATCGTATCCTATTCTATATACTATCCAATCCCCTATCCTATCCTCTATCAGATCCTATCCTCTATCCTATCCTATCCTCTATAATATCGTTATCCTCTATCCTCTTTTATCCTCTATCCTATTCTATCCTCTATCCTATCCTCTATCCTATCCTCTATCCTATCCTCTATCCTATCCTATCCTCTATCGTATCCTATTCTATATACTATCCAATCCCCTATCCTATCGTCTATCAGATCCTATCCTCTATCCTATCCTATCCTATATCCTATCCTATCACCTATAATATCGTATCCTGTCTCCTATCCTATCCTCTATCCTATCGTATCCTCTATCCTATCCTATCCTCTATCCTATCCTATCCTCTATCCTATCCTATCCTCTATCATATCCTATCCTCTATCCTATCAAATCCCCTATCCTATCCTCTATGCAATCCTATCCTCTATCCTATCCTATCCTCTATAATATCGTATCCTCTGTCCTATCCTGTCCTCTATCCTATAATATCATCTATCCTATCCTATCCTCTATCCTATCCTATCCTCTATCGTATCCTATTCTATATACTATCCAATCCCCTATCCTATCCTCTATCAGATCCTATCCTCTATCCTATCCTATCCTATATCCTATCCTATCACCTATAATATCGTATCCTGTCTCCTATCCTATCCTCTATCCTATCGTATCCTCTATCCTATCCTATCCTCTATCCTATCCTATCCTCTATCCTGTCCTATCCTCTATCATATCCTATCCTCTATCCTATCAAATCCCCTATCCTATCCTCTATGCAATCCTATCCTCTATCCTATCCTATCCTCTATCCTACCCTATCCTCTATCCTATCCTATCCTATCCTCTAACCTATCCTATCCTCTATCGTATCCTATTCTGTATACTATCCAATCCCCTATCCTATCGTCTATCAGATCCTATCCTCTATCCTATCCTATCCTATATCCTATCCTATCACCTATAATATCGTATCCTGTGTCCTATCCTATCCTCTATCCTATCGTATCCTCTATCCTAACCTATCCTCTATCCTATCCTATCCTCTATCCTATCCTATCCTCTATCATATCCTATCCTCTTTATTATCCAATCCCCTACCCTATCCTCTATATTTACCTATCCTCTATAATATCGTATCCTCTATCATATTCTATCCTCTATCCTATCCAATCCTCTATCCTATCCAATCCCCTATCCTATCCTCTATCCTATCCTATCCTCTATAATATCGTATCCTCTGTCCTATCCTGTCCTCTATCCTATAATATCATCTATCCTATACTATCCTCTATCCTATCCTATCCTCTATCCTATCCTATCCTCTATCCTATCCTATCCTCTATCGTCTCCTATCCTCTTTCCTATCCAATCCCCTACCCTATCCTCTATCCTATCCTATCCTCTATAATATCGTATCCTCTATCATATTCTATCCTCTATCCTATCCTATCCTCTATCCTATACTATCCTCTATCCTATCCTATCCTCAAAAGGATCGTATTCTCTATAATATCGTATCCTCCATCCTATCCTATCCTCTATCCGATCCTATCCTCTATCCTATCCTATCCTCTATCCTATCCTATCCTCTATCCTATCCTATCCTCTATCCTATCCTATCCTCTATCCTATCCTATCCTCTATCCTATCCTATCCTCTATCCTATCCTATCCTCTATCCTATCCTATCCTCTATCCTATCCTATCGTCTATCCTATCCTATCCTCTATCCTATCAAATCCCCTACCCTATCCTCTGTCCTATCCTATCCTCTATCCTATCCTATCCTCTATCCTATCCTATCCTCTATCCTATCCTATCGTCTATCCTATCCTATCCTCTATCCTATCAAATCCCCTACCCTATCCTCTGTCCTATCCCATCCTCTATCCTATCCTATCCTCTATCCTATCCTATCCTCTATCCTATCCTATCGTCTATCCTATCCTATCCTCTATCCTATCAAATCCCCTACCCTATCCTCTGTCCTATCCTATCCTCTATCCTATCCTATCCTCTATCC